>NW_027182112.1:10000-17500 GCF_029961685.1 Aristolochia californica | reverse complement strand
GCGTGATTCACAGGGTTCAACAAGCAATCGATATTTCACGATCAAAGGTGTAGTACTGCTTGTAGTAGCGGTCCTTATATATTGTATTAACAATCGAAATATGGTCGAAAGAAAAAATCTCTATTTGATGGGGCTTCTTCCTATACCTATGAATTCCATTGGACCCAGAAATGATACGTTGGAAGAATCTTTTTGGTCTTCCAATATCAATAGGTTGATTGTTTCGCTCCTGTATCTTCCAAAAGGGAAAAAGATCCCTGAGAGTTGTTTCATGGATTCGAAAGAGAGTACTTGGGTTCTCCCAATAACTAAAAAGTGTATCATGCCTGACTGGGGTTCGCGGTGGTGGAGGAACCGGATCGGAAAAAAGAGGGATTCTAGTTGTAAGATAGCTAATGAAACCATAGCTGGAATTGAGATCTCATTCAAAGAGAAAGATATCAAATATCTGGAGTTTCTTTTTGTATCCTATACGGATGATCCGATCCGCAAGGACCATGATTGGGAATTCTTTGATCGTCTTTCTCCGAGGAAGAAGCGAAACATAATCAACTTGAATTCGGGACAGCTCTTCGAAATCTTAGTGAAACACTTGATTTGTTATCTCATGTCTGCTTTTCGTGAAAAAAGACCAATTGAAGTGGAGGGTTTCTTCAAACAACAAGGAGCTGAGGCAACTATTCAATCAAATGATATTGAGCATCTTTCCCATCTCTTCTCGAGAAACAAGGGGGGTATTTCTTTGCAAAATTGTGCTCAATATCATATGTGGCAATTCCGCCAAGATCTCTTCGTTAGTTGGGGGAAGAATCAGCACGAATCGGATTTTTTGAGGAACGTATCGAGAGAAAATTGGATTTGGTTAGACAATGCGTGGTTGGTAAACAAGGATCGGTTTTTTAGCAAGGTACGGAATGTATCGTCAAATATTCAATATGATTCCACAAGATCTATTTTCGTTCAAGTAACGGATTCTAGCCAATGGAAAGGATCTTCTGATCAATCCAGAGATCATTTCGATTCCATTAGGAATGAGGATTCGGAATATCACACATTGATCAATCAAACAGAGATTCCGCAACTAAAAGAAAGATCGATTCTTTGGGATCCTTCCTTTCTTCAAACGGAACGAACAGAGATAGAATCAGATCGATTCCCGAAATGCCTTTCTGAATATTCCTCAATGTCCCGGCTATTCACGGAACGTGAGAAGCAGATGAATAATCATCTGCTTCCGGAAGAAATCGAAGAATTTCTTGGGAATCCTACAAGATCAATTCGTTCTTTTTTCTCTGACAGATGGTCAGAACTTCATCTGGGTTCGAATCCTACGGAGAGGTCCACTAGAGATCAGAAATTGTTGAAGAAACAACAAGATGTTTCTTTTGTCCCTTCCAGGCGATCGGAAAATAAAGAAATGGTTGATATATTCAAGATAATTACGTATTTACAAAATACCGTCTCAATTCATCCTATTTCATCAGATCCGGGATGTGATATGGTTCCGAGGGATGAACCGGATATGGACAGTTCCAATAAGATTTCATTCTTGAACAAAAATCCATTTTTTGATTTATTTCATCTATTCCATGACCGGAACAAAGGGGGATACACGTTACACCACGATTTTGAATCAGAAGAGAGATTTCAAGAAATGGCAGATCTATTCACTCTATCAATAACCGAGCCGGATCTGGTGTATCATAAGGGATTTTCCTTTTCTATTGATTCCTACGGATTGGATCAAAAAAAATTCTTGAATGAGGTATTCAACTCCAGGGATGAGTCGAAAAGGAAATCTTTAGTGGTTCTACCTCCTATTTTTTATGAAGAGAATGAATCTTTTTATCGAAGGATCAGAAAAAAATCGGTCCGGATCTCCTGCGGGAATGATTTGGAAGATGATCCAAAACCAAAAATAGTGGTATTTGCTAGCAACAACATAATGGAGGCGGTCAATCAATATAGATTGATCCGAAATCTGATTCAAATCCAATATAGCACCTATGGGTACATAAGAAATGTATCGAATCGATTCTTTTTAATGAATCGATCCGATCGCAACTTCGAATATGGAATTCAAAGGGATCAAATAGGAAATGATCCTCTGAATCATCTAACTATAATAAAATATACGATCAACCAACATTTATCGAATTTGAAAAAGAGTCAGAAGAAATGGTTCGATCCTCTTATTTCTCGAACCGAGAGATCCATGAATCGGGATCCTGATGCATATAGATACAAATGGTCCAATGGGAGCAAGAATTTCCAGGAACATTTGGAACATTTCTTTTCTGAACAGAAACACCGTTTTCAAGTAGTGTTCGATCGATTACGTATTAATCAATATTCGATTGATTGGTCCGAGGTTATCGACAAACAAGATTTGTCTAAGTCACTTCGTTTCTTTTTGTCCAAGTCACTTCTCCTTTTGTCCAAGTCACTTCTCTTTTTGTCTAAGTCACTTCCTTTTTTCTTTGTGAGTATCGGGAATACCCCCATTCATAGGTCCGAGATCCACATCTATGAATTGAAAGGTCCGAATGATCAACTCTGCAATCAGTTGTTAGAATCAATAGGTGTTCAAATCGTTCATTTGAATAAATTGAAACCCTTCTTATTGGATGATCATGATACTTCCCAAAGATCGAAATTATTGATCAATGGAGGAACAATATCACCCTTTTTGTTCAATAAGATACCAAAGTGGATGATTGACTCATTCCATACTAGAAAGAATCGCAGGAAATCCTTTGATAACACGGATTCCTATTTCTCAATGATATCCCACGATCGAGACAATTGGCTGAATCCCGTGAAACCATTTCATAGAAGTTCATTGATATCTTCTTTTTATAAAGCAAATCGACTTCGATTCTTGAATAATCCACATCACCTCTGGTTCTATTGTAACAAAAGATTCCCTTTTGATGTGGAAAAGACCCGTACCAATAATTATGATCTTACATATGGACAATTCCTCAATATCTTGTTCATTCGCAACAAAATATTTTCTTCGTGCGTCAGTAAAAAAAACATGTTTTTTTTGGAGAGAGATACTATTTCACCAATCGAGTCACAGGTATCTGACATATTCATACCTAACGATTTTCCACAAAGTGGTGACGAAACGTATAACTTGTACAAATCTTTCCATTTTCCAATTCGATCCGATCCATTCGTTCGTAGAGCTATTTACTCGATCGCAGACATTTCTGGAACACCTCTAACAGAGGAACAAATAGTCAATTTTGAAAGAACTTATTGTCAGCCTCTTTCAGATATGAATCTATCTGATTCAGAAGGGAAGAACTTGCATCAGTATCTCAGTTTCAATTCAAACATGGGTTTGATTCACACTCCATGTTCTGAGAAATATTTACCACCCGGAAAGAGGAAAAAACGGAGTCTTTGTCTAAAGAAATGCGTTGAGAAACGGCAGATGTATAGAACCTTTCAACGAGATAGTGCTTTTTCAAATCTCTCAAAATGGAATCTGTTCCAAACCTATATGCCATGGTTCCTTACTTCGACAGGGTGCAAATATCTAAATTTCACCCTTTTAGATACTTTTTCAGACCCATTGCCGATACTAAGTAGCAGTCAAAAATTTGTATCTGATATTATGCATGGATCAGATATATCATGGCCAATTCCTCAGAAAAAATGGTTGGCGATTCTTCCACAATGGAATCTGATAAGTGAGATGCCGAGTAAGTGTTTACAGAATCTTCTTCTGTCCGAAGAAATGATTCATCGAAATAATGAGTCACCCGTTCTATTGATATGGAGACATCTGAGATCACCAAATGCTCGGGAGTTCCTCTACTCAATCCTTTTCCTTCTTCTTGTTGCTGGATATCTCGTTCGTACACATCTTCTCTTTGTTTCCCGAGCCTCTAGTGAGTTACAGACAGAGTTAGAAAAGATCAAATCTTTGATGATTCCATCATACACGATTGAGTTGCGAAAACTTCTGGATAGGTATCCTACATCTGAACAGAATTCTTTCTGGTTAAAGAATCTCTTTCTAGTTGCTCTGGAACAATTAGGAGATTCTCTGGGAGAAATACGGGGTTCTGCTTCTGGCGGCAACATGCTATTGGGTGGTGGTCCCGCTTATGGGGTCAAATCAATACGTTCTAAGAAGAAATATTTGAATATTAATCTCATTGATATCATCGATCTCATAAGTATCATACCAAATCCCATCAATCGAATCACTTTTTCGAGAAATACGAGACATCTAAGTCGTACAAGTAAAGAGATCTATTCATTGATAAGAAAAAGAAAAAACGTGAACGGTGATTGGATTGATGATAAAATAGAATCCTGGGTCGCGAACAGTGATTCGATTGATGATGAAGAAAGAGAATTCTTGGTTCAGTTCTCCACCTTAACGACAGAAAAAAGGATTGATCAAATTCTATTGAGTCTGACTCATAGTGATCATTTATCAAAGAATGACTCTGGTTATGAAATGATTGAACAACCGGGATCAATTTACTTACGATACTTAGTTGACATTCATAAAAAGTGTCTAATGAATTATGAGTTCAATAGATCCTGTTTAGCAGAAAGACGGATATTCCTTGCTCATTATCAGACAATCACTTATTCACAAACCTCGTGTGGGGCTAATAGTTTTAATTTCCCATCTCATGGAAAACCCTTTTCGCTCCGCTTAGCTCTATCCCCTTCTAGGGGTATTTTAGTGATAGGTTCTATAGGAACTGGACGATCATATTTGGTCAAATACCTAGCGACAAACTCCTATGTTCCTTTCATTACGGTATTTCCGAATAAGTTCCTGGATGACAAGCCTAAAGGTTATCTTATTGATGATATCGATATTGATGATAGTGACGATATCGATATTGATGATAGTGACGATATTGATGATGACCTTGATACGGAGCTGCTAACTATGACGAATGCGCTAACTATGTATATGACGCCGAAAAAGGAAATGGACCGATTTGATATCACCCTTCAATTAGAATTAGCAAAAGCAATGTCCCCTTGCATAATGTGGATTCCAAACATTCATGATCTGTATGTGAATGAGTCGAATTACTTATCCCTCGGTCTATTAGTGAACTATCTCTCCAGAGATTGTGAAAGATGTCCCACTAGAAATATTCTTGTTTTTGCTTCGACTCATATTCCCCAAAAAGTGGATCCCGCTTTAATAGCTCCGAATAAATTAAATACATGCATTAAGATACGAAGGCTTCTTATTCCACAACAACGAAAACACTTTTTCATTCTTTCATATACTAGGGGATTTCACTTGGAAAAGAAAATGTTCCATACTAACGGATTCGGGTCCATAACCATGGGTTCCAATGCACGAGATCTTGTAGCACTTACCAATGAGGCCCTATCGATTAGTATTACACAGAAGAAATCCATTCTAGACACTAATACAATTAGATCAGCTCTTCATAGACAAACTTGGGATTTGCGATCCCAGGTAAGATCGGTTCAGGATCATGGGATCCTTTTCTATCAGATAGGAAGGGCTGTTGCACAAAATGTACTTCTAAGTAATTGCCCCATAGATCCTATATCTATCTATATGAAGAAGAAATCATGTAAGGAAGGGGGTTCTTATTTGTACAAATGGTACTTCGAACTTGGAACGAGCATAAAGAAATTAACGATACTTCTTTATCTTTTGAGTTGTTCTGCCGGATCGGTCGCTCAAGATCTTTGGTCTGCACCTGGACCCGATGAAAAAAATTGGATCACTTCTTATGGATTCGTTGAGAATGATTCTGATCTAGTTCATGGCCTATTAGAAGTAGAAGGCGCTCTGGTGGGATCCTCACGGACAGAAAAAGATTGCAGTCAGTTTGATAATGATCGAGTGACATTGCTTCTTCGGTCCGAACCGAGGAATCAGTTAGATATGATGCAAAATGGATCTTGTTCTATCGTTGATCAGAGATTTCTATATGAAAAATACGAATCGGAGTTTGAAGAAGGGGAAGGAGAAGGAGCCCTCGACCCACAACAGATAGAGGAGGATTTATTCAATCACATAGTTTGGGCTCCTAGAATATGGCGCCCTTGTGGAAATATATTTGATTGTATCGAAAGGCCCAATGAATTGGGATTTCCCTATTGGTGGGCCAGGTCATTTCGGGGCAAGCGGATCATTTATCATAAAGAGGATGCGCTTCAAGAGAATGATTCGGAGTTCTTGCAGAGTGGAACCATGCAGTACCAGACACGAGATAGATCTTCCAAAGAACAAGGCTTTTTTCGAATAAGCCAATTCATTTGGGACCCTGCAGACCCATTCTTTTTCCTATTCAAAGATCAGCCCTTTGTCTCTGTGTTTTCACGTCGAGAATTCTTTGCAGATGAAGAGATGTCAAAGGGGCTTATTACTTCCCACACAAATCCTCCTACATCTATGTATAAAGGCTGGTTCATCAAGAATACGCAAGAAAAGCACTTCGAATTGTTGATTCATCGCCAGAGATGGCTTAGAACCAATAGTTCATTATCTAATGGATCTTTCCGTTCTAATACTCTATCCGAGAGTTATCAGTATTTATCAAATCTGTTCCTATCTAACGGAACACTATTGGATCAAATGACAAAGGCATTGTTGAGAAAGAGATGGCTTTTCCCGGATGAAATGAAACATTTGATTCATGTAACAGAGAGAAAGATTTCCCATTCCTTAGCCGGAAAGATATGTGGCCATGAAAGAGGGATTAAGTGGAACAGAATTGACCGGGCGGTAGAGTCGTGGAAACGCTTGTTTCTTCCATATTTTGGACCTTAGCTCCATGGAAAATATGCTACTGCCGAAACATGGAAGAATTGAAATCTTAGATCAAAACACTATGTATGGATGGTATGAACTGCCTAAACAAGAATTCTTGAACGGCGAACAACCAGAGCCTATTTATTTTATTACTCACTACATCAAACAATTTCCATTAATGAAAGATGTAAATCCATTGGAAAATAAAAAAAGACGCATGTCCGATGAAATGAAATGGTTGTTGCTATCTGCTCCAATAATGAATCATTGGTTTAACTGAATAACTAAATAAAATAGATAGACCTTTCTCTTCGTCTCAGGTCGATGGATCTTCTCAATTGGAAGATCTCCTATATGGAGAATACACATTCCAGGTGACCGAGCCTAAATTCTAATTGTTTTGTTCCGAAGCAAAGATATCCGCGGGGGCCGGTTCGTCCTATTCAGATATTCACGACCAAGAGGTACTGGATTCTCTTTCGGATAGGCCCTGAAAGGAGAAGGAAGGCTGGAATGCCAACAGACGTCTATTATCTAATTCACCCGACCCGATAGTACCCATTTGGGCAACGTCCAGTGCCAATGTCACTGAATGGGGAAGTCACCAATCCCTAAAACGGACTATGTAATGTACTTTATCTGCTGGGTGACGGGCGGGCATTTTACCAGAGGTTTCTATTGTCTCAATCTACCCTTGTGTGATTCCTGTTGAA
>NW_027182111.1:0-23642 GCF_029961685.1 Aristolochia californica | reverse complement strand
ATGGGTAACAAAACTTTGGTGTTCATTTTTAGTGCAAAAAATAATTTGCTTCACTTACATTTATTATAGTTTTCAATTTTTTTCATACATATACTCTAAAATTTTTATTTTCTTGTGATCTATTTGCCATATCTTTTGTTTACAAGAAAAATGGGAGAGTGAAAACGCAATTTTGGATTTGAAAAAAAATTTCACATCCAAAATGGAAATGCACAAATGCTGACGGATATAATTCCAAAAAGTATCTACGATTTTTAATGATTGTAAAATCTTGTAGTTTTTTTATATATAAGGTTTTGAAATCATCGAAAAAGGGTGGGGCGATGCATTTTTAACTGAGTGTTGACTCCCAAACCATAAGTCATTTCTAAAGAAAACTTACAGCCATTCCACGTCATTAATTGATCACAACATTTACGTTGATCTATGATTGTTAGGTCAGCTTTTTGTAAAATAGGCAAAAAGTGGCTTTTTTTATCCCACCACATGTTAACATGAGAATTTAATTTTTTCTACTCCTAGAAATTTTTGGATCATATGGTCATTTGCATCTTTAACATGTTTAAAACATGCATATCCACCACATTTAAAACATGTGAGGATCAATTAGAAATATCTTTCTTGTAAAATTCCACTAAGATATTAGGGGTTGTACTAGTGGAATTTCCCAAACATGGATAACAAAACTTTGGTGTTCATTTTTTCAGCGTAAAATAATTTTGTTCACTTACATTTATTATAGTTTTCAAATTTTTGCGTATACAAACTATAATATTTTCATTTTGTTGTGATCTATTTGCCTTATAATTTTTTTTATGAGAAAAATGGGAGTGTGAAAACCCATGTTTGAATTTAAAAAAAAATTAAACTTCCAAAATGGAAATGCACAAATGTAGAGACCAATAATTCCAAAAATTATCTATGATTTTTAAGGGTTGTAAACTTTTTTAGTTTTTTATATATTAGGTTTTGCAATCATTAAAAAAGTGGAGTTAGGAATTTTTAACGGAGTGTTGACTCCCAAACAATAAGTCATTTCTAAGAAAAATTATAGCCGTAACACATCATTAATCGATCAAAACATTTAAGATGATCAATGATTGTTTGGTCCGCTTTTTTTAAAATAGGCAAAAAGTGGGTTGTTTGGTTCTGGTAAATATCCCACCGCACTTTAACTTGAGAATTTAATTTTTTCTACTCCTTGATATTTTGGGATCATAATGTCATTTGCATCTTCAACATATTTCAGGCATGCGTATCCACCAGATTTAAAACATGTTAGGATTGATAATAAAATTCTTTCTTATAAAATTCCACCAAGCTATTACGGGTAATACTAGCGAATTTCCCAAACATGGATAACAAAACATTATTGTTCATTTTTAGTTCGTGAGATAATTTTCTTCACATATTTATTATATTTTTCAATTTTTTGCATACATAAACTCTAAATTTTTTAATTTGTTGTGATCTATTTTCCTTACCTTTTTGTTTACGAGAAAAATGGGAGAGTGAAAACACAAGTTTGGATTTGAAAAAAATTGAACATCCAAAATGGAAATGCACAAATGCTGAGAGAGATAATTCTAAAAAGCATCTGTGATTTTTAAGGATTGTAAACTATGTTAGTTTTTTATATATTAGGTTTTGTAATCATTAAAAAAGTGGAGTGAGGCATTTTTAACGGAGTGTTGATTCCCAAACAATAAGTCATTTCTAAGAAAAATTATAGCCGCAACACATCATTAATCGATCAACATATTTAAGATGATCAATGATTGTATGGTTTGCTTTTTGTAAATTAGGCAAAAAGTGGGTTGTTTGGCTCTTGTTAATATCCCACCGCACGTTAGCTTTAGAATTTAATTTTTTCTTCTCCTTGAAATATTTGTATCATTTGGTCGTTTGCTTCTTCAACATGTTTCGGGCATGGATATCCATCACATTAAAAACATGTTAAGATCAATTATAAATCTTTTGCTTATAAAATTCCACCAAGCTATTAGGGGTTGTACTAGTGGAATTTCCCAAATAAGGATAACAAAACTTTTGTGTTCATTTTTAGTGCATAAAATAATTTTCTTCACTTACATTTATTATAGTTTTCAATTTTTTTCAAACAAAAACTCTAAAATTTTCATTTTGTTGTGTTCAATTTGCCTTATCTATTTGTTTACGAGAAAAATGGGAGAGTGAAAACTCAAATTTAGATTTGAAAAAAAAATGAACATAAAAAATGGAAATGCTCAAATTTTGAGAGAGATAATTTCAAAAAGTATCTGTGATTTTTATAAATTTTAAACTCTTTTAATTTTTTTAGATATTAGGTTTTGCAATTATTGTTAGGTCCGCTTTTTAAAAAATAGGCAAAAAGTGGGTTGTTTGGCTCTGGTAAATATCCCACCGCATGTTAACTTGAGAATTTAGTTTTTTCTACTCCTTGAAATTTTTGGATCATTAGGTCATTTGCATCTTCCACATGTTTCAGGCTTGCATATCCACCAAATTTAAAACATTTTAGGATCAATTAGAAATCTCTTTCTTATAAAATTCTAGCAAGATATTAGGAGTTGTACTAGGGGAATTTCCCAAACATGGATAACAAAATTTTGGACCACATTTTTAGTGCGAGAAAAAAATTTCTTCATTTAAATTTATTATAGTTTTCAATTTTTTGCTTAAATAAACTCTAAAAAATTCATTTTTATGTGATCTATTTGCCATATCTTTTTTTTTACGAGAAAAATGGAAGAGTGGAAACTCACGTTTGGATTTGAAAAAAAATTAACATCCAAAATGGAAATGCACAAATGCTGAGAGAGATAATTCCAAAAAGAATCTATGATTTTTAGTATTGTTAATTCTTTTAGTGTTTATATATTAGGTTTTGCAATCATCGAAAGAACAGGGGTCGAGGCATATTTAACTGAGTGTTGACTCCAAAACCATAAGTCATTTCAAAAAAAAATTATAGCCGTTACGCATCATGAATCGATCAAAACATTTACGATGACCTATGATTGTTAGGTCCGATTTTTGTTAAATAGGCAAAAAGTGGGTTGTTTGGCACTAGTAAATATCCCACCGCATTAAATTGAGAATTTAATTTTTTCTACTCCTTGAAATTTTTAGATCATTAGGTCATTTCTATCTTCAATATGTTTCGGGCATGCATATCCACCACATTTAAAACCTTTTAGGATCAATTAGAAATCTCTTTCTTATAAAATTCCTCCAAGCTATTAGGAGTTGTACTAGGGGAATTTCCCAAACATGGATAATAAAATTTTGGAGTAAATTTTTAGTGCGAGAAATAATTTTCTTCAATTAAATTTATTATAGTTTTCAATTGTTTGCATACATAAAATCTAAAATTTTCATTTTGATGTCATCTATAAGCCATATCTTTTTGTTTACGAGAAAAATGGAAGAGTAAAAATTCAAGTTTGGATTTTAAAAAAAAAAATTAACATCCAAAATGGAAATGTACAAATGTTGAGAGAGATAATTCCAAAAAGTATCTGTGATTTTAAATATTTTTAACTCTTTTAGTGTTTTATCTATTCGATTTTGCAATCATGGGAAAAACGGGGGCCGAGGCATATTTAACTGAGTGTTGACTCCCAAACCATAAGTCATTTCTAACAAAAATTATAGCGATTACACATCATTAATTGAACAAAATATTTACGATGATCTATGATTGTTAGGTCTGCGTTTTGTAAAATAGGCAAAAAGTTGGTTGTTTGGCTCTAGTAAATATCCTACCACACATTAACTTAGAATTTAATTTTTTCTACTCCCTGAAATTTTGGATCATTAGGTCATTTGCATCTTCAACATGTTTTAGGCATGCATATCCACCACATTTAAAATAAGTTAGGATCAATTAGAAATCTCTTTCTTATAAAATTCCAGTAGGCTATTACGGGTTGTACTAGTGGAATTTCCCAAACATGGATAACAAAACTTTGGTCTTCTTTTTTAGTTAGTGAAATAATTTTTTTCACATACATTTATTTTAGTTTTTAATTTTTTGCATACATAAACTCAAAATTTTCAATTTTTTATGATCTATTTGCCTTATCATTTTCTTTACGAGAAAAATGGGAGAGTGAAAACTCAAGATTGGATTTGAAAAAAAATTGAACATCCAAAATGGAAATGCTGAAATGCTGAGAGAGATAATTCCGCAAAGTATCTGTGATTTTTAAGGATTGTAAACTCTTTTTTTTATATATATATTAGGTTTCGCAATCAACGGAAAAGGGGGAGGGGGGGGGGAGGCATTTTTAACTGAGTGTTGACTCCCAAACCATAAGTCGTTTTAAACAAAAATTATAGCCATTACACATCATTAATTGATCAAAAAATTTATTCTGATCTATGATTGTTAGGTCTGCTTTGTGTAAAAAAGGATAAAAGTGGGTTGTTTGGCTCTAGTAAATATCCCACCTCACGTTACGTTAAAATTTTATTTTTTTCTACACCATGAAATTTTTGGATCATTAGGTCATTTTCATCTTCAACATCTTTCGGGCATGCATATCCACCACATTGAAAACATGTTAGGATCAATTTGAAATCTCATTCTTATAAAATTCGACCAAGCTATTAGGGGTTGTACTAGTGGGATTTCCCAGACATGGACAACAAAACTTTGGTGTTCATTTTTAGTTTCTGAAATAATATTCTTCTCTTACATTTATTATAGTTTTCAATTTTTTGCATGCATAAACTCTAAAATTTTCATTTTGTTGTGATCTATATTCTCAATTTTTGTATATATTAGGTTTTGCAATCATTGGAAAAAGGGCGGGTGAGGCATTTTTAACTTAGTGTTAACTCCCAAACCATAAGTCATTTTTAACAAAAAATATAGTCGTTACCAATCGTTAATCGATCAAAACATTTACAATTATCTAGGATTGTTAGGTCCGTTTATTGTAAAATAGGTAAAAAGTGGGTTGTTTGGCACTGGTAAATATCCCTCAGCATGTTAACTTGAGAATTTAATTTTTTCTATTCCTTGAAATTTTTGGATTATTAGGTGGTCATTTGCATAATCAACATGTTTCAGGCATGCATATCCACACTTAAAACATGTTAGGATTTATTAGAAATCTTTTTCTTATAAAGGTCTGCATAGCAATTAGGGGTTGTACTAGTGGAATTTCCCAAACATGGATAAAAAAACTTTGGTGTTCATTTTTAGTATGTGAAATAATTTTCTTCACTTACTTTTTTTATAATTTTAGATCTTTTTGCATACATAAACTCTAAAATTTTTATTTTGTTGTGATCTATTTTCATTATCTTTTTGTTTACAAGAAAAATGGGAGAGAGAAAAAAGAAGTTTGGATTTGAAAAAAAATTGAACATCCAAAATGGAAATGCACAAATGCTGAGAGAAGATAATTCCAAAAGGTAAAAAGGATTTGTGATTTTTAAGGAACGTAAAATCTTTTAGTTTTTTATATATTAGGCTTTGCAATATTCGGAAAAGGGGGGAAGAGGCATTTTTAACTGAGTGTTGACTCCCAAACCATAAGTCATTTCTAAGAAAAATTATAGCCGTTACACATCATTAATCGATCAAAACTTTTACGATAATCTATGATTGTTAGGTTCATTTATTGTAAAATAGGCAAAACATGGGTTGTTTGGCTCTTGTAAATATCCCACCTCATGTTAACTTCAGAATTTAATTTTTTCAACTCCTACAACTTTTCGGTTTATAAGGTCATTTGGATCTTCAACATGTTCAGGCATGCATATCCACTTTTAAAAAATGTTAGGATCAATTAGAAATCTCTTTCTTATGAAATTCCACCAAGAAATTAGGGGTTGTACTAGTGCAATTTCCGAAACATGGATAAGAAAACTTTGGTGTACATTACTAGTGCGTGAAATAATTTACTTCATTTACATTTATTATACTTTTAAAATTTTTGTGAAGATAAACTCTTAAATTTTCATTTTAATGTGATCTATTTGCCTTATCTTTTTGTTAACAAGAAAAATTGGAGAGTGAAAACTCAAGTTTGGAGTTCAAAAAAAATTGAACATCCAAAATGGAAATGAACAAAAGCTGAGAGAGAAAATACCAAAATTTATCTGTGATTTTTTAGGATTGTAAACTCTTTTAGTTTTTTATATATTAGGTTTTGCTATCATCGGAAAAGGGGGTGCGAGGCATTTTTAACTAAGTGTTGACTCCCAAACCATAAGTCATTTCTAACAAAAATTATAGCCGTTTCACATAATTAATTGATCAAAACATTTACAATGATCTATTATTGTTAGGTTCGTTTATTGTAAAATAGGCAAAAAGTGGGTTGTTTGGCTCTTGCAAATATCCCACCGCACGTTAACTTGAGAATTTAATTTTTTCAACTCCTTGAAATTTTTGGATCATATGGTCATTTGCATCTTCAACATGTTTTACGCATGCAATCCACATTTAAAACATGTTAGGATCAATTAGAAATTCCTTATATATAAATTTCCACCAAGTTATTAGGGGTTGAGCAAGTGGAATTTCCGAAACATGGATAAAAATACTTTTGTGTTCATTTTTAGTGTGTGAAATAATTTTCTTCACTTACTTTTTTTATAATTTTGATTTTTTTTGTGTACATAAACTCTAAAATTTTAATTTTGTTGTGATCTATTTTCCTTATCTTTTTGTTTACAAGAAAAATGGGAGAGTGGAAATTGAAGTTTGGATTTGAAAAAAAATTGAACATCCAAAATGGAAACGCACAAATGCTGAGAGAAGATAATTCTAAAAAGTATCTGTGATTTTTAAGGAACATAAACTCTTTTAGTTTTTTATATATTAGGTTTTGCAATCATCGAAAAAGGGGGTGAGAGGGGGGGAGGGGTGGGGGGTGGCATTTGTATCTCAGTGATGACTCCCAAACCATAAATCATTTTTGTCAAAAAGTGTACCCGTTACACATCATTAATCTATCAAAACATTTACGATGATCTGTTATTGTTAGGTCCTTTTATTGTCAAATAGGCAAAAAGTGGGTTGTTTGGCTTTGGTAAATATCCCATCGCTGGTTAACAAGAGAATTTAATTTTTTCTACTCCATGAAATTTTTTGATCATTAGGTCATTTGCATCTTCAATATGTTTCAGGCATGCATATCCACATTTAAAACATGTTAGGATCAATTAGAAATCTATTTCTTATAAAATTCTACCAAGCTTTTTATGGTTGTACTAGTGGAATTTGCCAAACATGAATAACAAAACATTGGTGTTCATTTTTAGCTTGTGAAACAATTTTCTTAACTTACAATTATTATAGTTTTCAATTTTTTTTCATACATAAACTCTAAAATTTTAATTTTGTTGTGAACTATTTGCCTTTTTTTTTACGAGAAAAATGGGAGAGTGAAAACTCAAAAGTATATGTGATTTTTAAGGATCGTATACTCTTTTAGTCTTTTATATATTAGGTTTTGCAATATTCGGAAAGGGGGGGGGGGGGGGGGGGGGGGGGTGAGCGAGGCATTTTTAACTGAGTGTTGACACCCAAACCATAAGTCATATCTAAAAAACATTATAATCATTACACATCATTACTCGATCAAAATATTTACGATGATCTATGATTGGAAGGTCCGTTTACTGTAAATTAGGCAAAAAGTGGGTTGTTTGGCTCTTGTAAATATCCCACCGCACGTTACCTTGAGAATTTAATTTTTTCTACTCCTTGAAATTTTAAGATAATTAGGTTGCATCTTCAACATATTTCAGGCATGTATATCCACATATAAAACATGTTAGGTCAATAAGAAATCTCTTTCTTAAAAAATTCCACCAAGCTATTACGGGGTAGTACTAGTGGAATTTCCTAAAAATGGATAAAAAAACTTTGGTGTTCAAATTTGGATCTGGATATAATTTTCTTCACTTAAATTTATTATAGTTTTCTATTTTTTGCATACATAAAATCTAAAATTTTCATTTTGTAGTGATCTATTTGCCTTATCTTTTGGTTTACAAGAAAAATGGGACAGTGAAAACTCAAGTTTGGACTTGAAAAAAAATAGAACATCCAAAATGGAAATGCACAAATGCTGAGATAAGATAATTCCAAAAAGTATATGTGATTTTAAGGGATCGTAAAATCTTTTAGTTTTTTTTATATATTAGGTTTTCCAATCATCAGAAAAGGGGGGTGGGAATCATTTTTGAGTGTCGACTCCCAAACGATAAGTCATTTCTAAGAAAAATTATAGCCGCTACACATCATTAATCGATAAAAAATTTTTCGATGATCTATGATTATTATGTCCATTTATTGTTAAATATGTAGAAAGTGGGTTCTTTGGCACTTGTGAATATCCCACCGCACATTAACTTGAGAATTTAATTTTTTCTACTCAAAATTTTTGGATCATATGGTCATTTCCACCTTCAACATGTTTCAGGCATGCATATCCACATTTAAAACACGTTAAGATCAACTAGAAATCTATTATTTATAAATTTCCACCAAGTTATTATGGGTTGTACATGTGAAATTTCCCAAACATGGATAAAAAAACTTTGGTGTTCATTTTTAGTGCGTGAAATAATTTTCTTCACTTACTTTTTTATAATTTTAGATTTTTTTGCGTACATAAACTCTAAATTTTTTATTTTGTTATGAACTCTTTTCCTTATCTTTTTGTTTACAAGAAAAATGGGACAGTGAAAACTGAAGTTTGGATTTGAAAAAAAAATCAACATCCAAAATGGAAATGCACAAATGCTGAGAGAAGATAATTCCAAAAAGTATCTGTGATTTTTAAGGAATGGAAACTCTTTTAGTTTTTTATATATTTTAGTTTTACAATATTCGGACAAGCGGGGGGAGGGGGGGGAGGCATTTTTAACTAAGTGTTGCTTTCTTATGAAATTCCACCAAGCAATTAGGGGTTGTACTAGTGGAATTTCTGTAAGATGGGTAAGAAAACTTTGGGGTACATTTCTATTGCGTGAAATAATTTTCTTCACTTACATTTATTATAGTTTTCAATTTTTTTCATACATAAACTCTAAAATTTTCATTTTATTGTGATATATTTTCCTTATCTTTTTGTTTACGAGGAAAATGGGCGAGTGAAAACTCAAGTTTGGATTTCAAAAAAAGTTGAACATCCAAAATGGAACTGCACAAATGCTAAGAGAGATAATTCCAAAAATTATTTGTGATTTTTAAGGATTGTAAACTCTTTTAGTTTTTTATATATTAGCTTTTGCAATCATCGAAAAGGGGGGGGGGGGGGGGGGGGGGCGGGCATTTGTAACTTAGTGTTGACTCCCAAACCATAAGTCATTTCTATCAAATATTGTAACCTTTACACATCATTAATCAATCAAAACATTTATGATGATCTATGATTGTTAGGTCCTTTTATTGTCAAATAGGCAAAAAGTGGGTTGTTTGGCTCTAGTAAATATCCCATCGCTGGTTAACGAGAGAATTTAATTTTTTCTACTCCTTGAAATTTTCTAATCATTAGGTCATTTGCATCTTCAACATGTTTCAGGCATGTATATCCACATTTAAAACATGTTAGGATCAATTAGAAATATGTTTCTTATAAAATTCCACCAAGATTTTAAGGGTTGTACTAGTGGAATTTACCAAACAAGGATAACAAAACTTTGGTGTTCATTTTTAGCTTTTGAAACAATTTTCTTAACTTACAATTATTATATTTTTCAATTTTTTTCAATCATAAACTCTAAAATTTTAATTTTGTTGTGATCTATTTGCCTAATTTTTTTTTACGAGAAAAATGGGAGAGTGAAAACTCAAGTTTGAAAATCACAAAAATTTCAACATAAAAAATGGAAATTCACAAATGCTGAGAGAAGATAATTCCAAAAAGTATCTGTGATTTTTAAGGATCATATACTCTTTTAGTCTTTTATATATTAGGTTTTGCAATATTCGGAAAAGGAGGGGGCGAGGCATTTTTAACTGAGTTATGACACCCAAACCATAAGTCATATCTAAAAAACATTATAGTCGTTACACATCATTAATCAATCAAAATATTTACGATGATCTATGATTGGAAGGTTTATTTATTATAAATTAGGCAAAATGTGGGTTGTTTGGCTCTTGTAAATATCCCACCGCACATTAACTTGAGAATTTAATTTTTTCTACTCCTTGAAATTTTTGGATAATTAGGTCATTTGCATCTTCAACATATTTCAGGCATGCATATCCACATATAAAACATGTTAGGATCAATAAGAAATCTCTTTCTTATTAAATTCCACCAAGCTAATACGGGTAGTACTAGTAGAATTTCCTAAACATGGATAACAAAACTTTGGTGTTCAAATTTAGATCTGGAAATAATTTTCTTCACTTACATTTATTATAGTTTTCAATTTTTTTCATACATAAACTCTAAAATTTTCATTTTGTAATGATCTATTTGCCTTATCTTTTGGTTTACGAGGAAAATGGGAGAGTGAAAACTCAAGTTTGGATTTCAAAAAAAATAGAACATCCAAAATGGAAATGCACAAATGTTGAGAGAGATAATTTCAAAAAGTATTTTTGATTTTTAAGGATTGTAAACTCTTTTAGTATTTTATATATTAGGTTTTGCAATCATCGAAAAAAGGGGGCGTGGCATTTGTAACTGAGTGTTGACTCCCAAACCATAAGTCATTTCTATCAAAAATTGTAACCGTTACACATAATTAATCAATCAAAACATTTATGATGATCTATGATTGTTAGGTCCTTTTATTGTAAAATAGGCAAAATGTGGGTTGTTTGGCACTAGTAAATATCCCATCGCTGGTTAACAAGAGAATTTAATTTTTTCTACTCCTTGAAATTTTCTGATCATTAGGTCATTTGCATCTTCCACATGTTTCAAGCATGCATATCCACATTTAAAACATGTTACGATCAATTAGAAATTTGTTTCTTATAAAATTCCACCAAGCTTTTAGGGGTTGTACTAGTGGAATTTGCCAAACATGGATAACAAAACTTTGGTGTTCATTTTTAGTGTGTGAAACAATTTTCTTAACTTACATTTTTTATAGTTTTCAATTGTTTTGTATTCATAAACTCTAAAATTTTAATTTTGTTGTAATCTATTTGCCTTTTTTTTTTACGAGAAAAATGGGAGAGTGAAAACTCAAGTTTGAAATTGATAAAAAATTCAACATCCAAAATGGAAAGGTACAAATGCTCAGAGAAGATAATTCCAAAAAGTATATGTGATTTTTAAGGATCGTATACTCTTTTAGTCTATTATATATTAGGTTTTTCAATATTCGGAAAAAGGGGGGGCAAATCATTTTTAACGGAGTGTTGACTCCCAAACGATAAGTCATTTCTAAGAAAAATTATAGCCGTTACACATAATTAATGGATCAAAAAATTTACGATGATCTATGATTATTAGGTCCGTTTATTGTTAAATATGCAGAAAGTGGTTTCTTTGGCACTTGTAAATATCCCACCGCACATTAACTTAAGAATTTAATTTTTTCTACTCCTTGAATATTTTGGATCATTAGGTCATTTGCATCTTCAACATGTTTCAGGCATGTATATCCACATTTAAAACATGTTAGGATCAATTAGAAATCTCTTTCTTATGAAATTCCACCAAGCTATTACGGGTTGTACTAGTGGAATTTCCCAAACATTGATACCAAAACTTTGGTGTTATTTTTTGGTGAGGGAAATAATTTTCTTCACTTACATTTATTATAGTTTTCAATTTTTGCATACTTAAACTCTAAAATTTGCATTTTGTTGTGATCTATTTGCCTTATCTTGTTGTTTACAAGAAAAATGGAAGAATGAAAACTCAAGTTTGGATTTGAAAACAAATTAACATCCAAAATGGAAATTCAAAAATGCTGAGAGAAGATAATTCCAAAATTTGCATTTTGTTGTGATCTATTTGCCTTATGTATTAGGTTTTGCAATCATCGGAAAAAGGGGAGGGGAGGGGCATTTTTAACAGAGTGTTAACTACCAAACCACAAGTCATTTCTAAGAAAGATTATAGGCATTACACATCATTAATTGATCAAAACATTTATGATGATCTCTGATTCTTAGGTCCGTTTATCGTAAAATAGGCAAAAAGTGGGTTGTTTGGCTCTTATAAATATCACACCGCACATTAACTTGAGAATTCCATTTTTTCTACTACTTGAAATTTTTGGTTTATTAGGTCATTTGCATCATCAACATGTATTAGGCATGCATATCCACATTTAAAACATGTTAGGATTAGTAAGAAATCTCTTTCTTATAAAATTCCACCAAGCAAATGGGGGTTGTAATAGAGGAATTTCGCTAACATCGATAACAAAACTTTGATGTACATTTCTATTGCGTGAAATAATTTTCTTCACTAACATTGATTATAGTTTTCAAATTTTAGCGTAGATAAAGTCTAAAATTTTCATTTTGTTGTGATCTATTTGCATTATCTTTTAGTTTTTTATATATTAGGTTTTCAAATCATCGAAATAGGGGGGGCGAGGCATTTTTAACTGAGTGGTGACTCCCAAAGCATAAGCATTTCTAACAAAAATTATAGCCGTTAGACAACATTAATCGATCCAAACATTTACACTGATCTATGATAGTTAGGTCAGCTTTTTATAAAATAGGCAAAAACTGGGTTGTTTGGCTCTGATAAATATCCCACTACACGTTAAATTTTTCTACTCCATGAATTTTTTTGATCATTAGGTCATTTGAATCTTCTAAATGTTTCAAGAATGCATATCCACCACATTTAAAACATGTTAGGATGAATTAGAAATCTCTTTCTTATAAAATTCCACCAAGCTATTGGGGATTGTATTTGTGGAATTTCCCAAACATGGATAACAAAACTTTGGTATTCATTTTTAGTGCGTGAAAATTTTTTATTCACTTACATTTATTAGAGTTTTCCATTTTTTGCGTACATAAACTCTAAAATTTTCATTTTGTTGTTATCTATTTGCCGTTTCTTTTAGTTAACCAGAAAATTGGGAGAGTGAAAACTCAAGTTTGGATTCGACAACAAATTGAACATCCAAAATGGAAATATGCATATGCTGAAAGAGATAATTCCAAAAAGTATTTGTGATTTTTAGGATTGTAAACTCTTTTTGTTTTTTAGATATTAGGTTTTGCAATAATCGAAAAAGGGGGGGTGTGGCATTTTTAACTGAGTGTTGACACCCTAACCATAAGTCTTTTCTAATAAAAATTGTAGTCGTCACACATCATTAATCGATCAAAACATTTACGATGATCTATGATTGTTAGGTCCTTTTATTGTGAAATAGGCAAAAAGTAGGTTGCTTGGCACTAGTAAATATTCCACCTCAAGTTAACTAGAGAATTTAATTTTTTCTACTCCTTGAAATTTTCAGATCATTAGGTCATTTGGATCTTCAACATGTTACATGCATATCCACATTTAAAACATGTTAGGATCAATTAGAAATCTCTTTCTTTTAAAATTCCACCAAGTTTTAGGGGTTGTAATAGTGAAATTTCCCAAACATGGATAAAAATATTTTGGTGTTCATTTTTAGTATGTGAAATAATTTTCTTAACTTACATTTATTATAGTTTCCTATTTTTTTGCATACAAAACTCTAAAATTTTAATTTATTTGTGATCTATTTTCCTTATCTTTTTGTTTACGAGAAAAATGGGAGAGTGAGAACTAAAGTTTGGATTTGAAAAAAAAATTGAACATCCAAAATGGAAATGCACAAATGGATAGAGAAGATAATTCCAAAAAGTATCTGTGATTTTTAAGGATTGTAAACTCTTTTAGTTTTTTATATATTAGGTTTTTCAACCATCGGAAAAGGGGGGGCGAGGCATTTTTAACTGAGTTAACTTCCAAACCATAAGTCATTTCTAAAAAAAATCATAGCCGTTACACATCATTAATTGATCAAAACATTTATGATGATCTAAGATTGTTAGGTCCGCTTTTTGTAAATAGGAAAAAAGTTGGTTATTTGGCTCAGGTAAATATCCCACAACACTAATTTGAGAATTTAATTTTTTCTACTCTTTTAAATTTTTGGATCATTAGGTCATTTGCACCTTCAACATGTTTAAGGCATTCATATCCATATTTAAAACACTTTCTTATAAAATTCCACCAAACTATTAGGGGTTGTATGTGTGGAATTTCCCAAACATGGATGACAAAACTTTGGTGTTCATTTTTAGTGCGTGAAATAATTTTCTTCACTTACATTTATTATAGTTTTCAATTTTTTTAATACATAAACTCTAAAATTTTCATTTCGTTGTGATCTACTTGCCTTATCATTTTTTTTAGAGAAAAATTGGAGAGTGAAAATTCAAGTTTTGATTTGAAAAAAAATTGAACATCCAAAATGGAAATGCACAAATGCTGAGAGAGATAATTCCAAAAAGTATCTGTGATTTTTAAGGATTTTAAACTCTTTTAGTTTTTTATATATTAGGTTTTGCAATCATCGGAAAAGGGGGGTGAGGCATTTATAACTATGTGATAACTTCCAAACCATAAGTCATTTGTAAAAAAAATCATAGTCGTTACACATCATTAATCGATCAAAAGATTTATGATGATCTGAGATTGTTCGGTCCGCTTTTTGTAAAATAGGCAAGAAGTGGGTTGTTTGGCAGTGGTGAATATCCCACCGCACATTAACTTGAGAATTTCATTATTTCTACTCGATATTTCATTATTTGAATCCCAAACCTTAAGTCATTTCTAACAATAATTATAATTGTTACACATCAATAATCGATCACAATATTTACGATGATCTATGATTGTTAGGTCAATTTATTCTAAAATAGGCAAAAAGTGGGTTGTTTTGCTCTTGTAAATATCCCACCGCAGGTTAACTTGAGAATTTAATTTTTTCTACTCCTTGAAATTTTTTTATCATTAGGTCATTTGCATTTTCGACATGTTTCAGGCATGCATATCCACATTTAAAACATGTTAGGATCAATTAGAAATCTCTTTCTAATAAAATTCCACCAAGCAATTAGGGGTTGTACAAATGGAATTTCCCTAACATGGATAACAAAACTTTGGTGTTCATTTTTTGTATATGAAATAATTTTCTTCACTTCCATTTATTATAGTTTTCAATTTTTTGCGTACATAAACTCCAAAATTTTCATTTTGTTGTGATCTATTTACCTATGTTGATATAAGATTGTTAGGTCCGTTTATTGTAAAACAGGCAAAAAGTGGGTTGTTTTGCTCTAGTAAATATCCCACTGCACGTTAACTTGAGAATTTAATTTTTTCTACTTCTTGAAATTTTTGGATCATTAGGTCATTTGCATCTTCAACATGTTTCAGGCATGCATATCCACCAAGCAATTAGGGGTTGTACTTGTGGAATTTCCCAAACATGGATAACAAAACATTGATGTTCATATTTAGTGCGTGAAATAATTTTCTTCACTTACATTTATTATAGTTTTTGATCTTTTGCATACATAAACTCTAAAATTTTAATTTTGTTGTAATCTGTTTGCCTTATCTTTTTATTTACGAGAAAAATGGGAGAGTGAAAACTCAAGTTTGGATTTCAAAACAAATTCAACATCCAAAATGGAAATGCACAAATGTAGAGAGAAGATAATTCCAAAAAGTATCTATGATATTTAAGGATTGTAAATTCTTTTAGTTTTTTATATATTAGATTTTGCAATCATCGAAAAAGGGGGGGCGAGGCATTTTTAACTGTGTTAACTTCCAAACCATACGTCAATTCTAAAAAAAAATCATAGCTGTTACATATCATTAATTTATCAAACCATTTACGATGATCTAAGATTGTTAGGTCTGATTTTTGTAAAATAGGCAAAAAGTGGGTTGTTTGGCTCTGGTAAATATGCCACTGCAAAGTTAATTTGAGAATTTAATTTTTTCTACTCTTTGAAAATTTTGAATCATTAGGTCATTTGCATCTTTAACATGTTTCAAGCATTCATATCCACATTTAAAACATGTTAGAATCAAATAGAAATCTCTTTCTTATAAAATTTCAGCAATCTATTAGGGGTTGTACTAGTGTAATTTTCCAAACATGGATAACAAAACTTTGGTGTTCATTTTTAGTGCGTGAAATAATTTTCCTCACATACATTTATTATAGTTTTCAATTTTTTGCATACATAAACTCTAAAATTTTAATTTTGTTGTGATCTATTTGCCTTATATTTTTGTTTACGAGAAAAATAGGAGCTTTAAAACTCAAGTTTGATTGGAAAAGAAATTGAAGATCCAAAATGGAAATGCACAAATCCTGAGAGAGATAATTTCAAAAATTATAGGTGATTTTTAAGGATTGTAAACTCTTTTAGTTTTTGATATATTTTGTTTTGCAATCTTTGGAAAGGGTGGGGGGGGGGGGGGGGGGGGAGGGGGGGGTGTTGACTCAAAAATATTAAGTCATTTTTAACAAAATTTGTATCCGTTACACATCATTAATCGATCAAAATATTTTCAATGAACAATGATTGTTAGGCTCTCTTTTTCTAAAATAGGCAAAAAGTGGGTTGTTTGGCTCTGGTAAATATCCCACCGCACGTTAACTTGAGAATTTAATTTTTTTCTTCTCCTTGAAATTTTAGGATTAATAGGTCATTCGCAACTTCAACATGTTTCAGACTTGCATATCCACATTTAAAATATGTTTGGATCAATTAGAAATCTCTTTCTCATAAAACTCCACCAAGCTATTAGGGGTTGTACTAGTGGAATTTCCAAAATATGGATAACAAAACTTTGTTGTTCATTTTTAGTCCGTGAAATAATTTTCTTCACTTTGATTTAATATAATTTTCAATTTTTTGAATACATAAACTCTAAAATTTTCATTTTTTTGTGATTTATTTTTGCCTTCTCTTTTTGTTTACGAGAAAAATGGGAGAGGGAAAACTCAAGTTTTGATTTGAAAAAAAATTGAACATCCAAACTGAAATTCACAAATGTTGAGAGAGATAATTCCAAAAAGTATCTTAGATTTTTAAGGATTGGAAACTCTTTTAGTTTTTTAATATGTTAGGTTTTGCAATCATCGGAATTGGGAAGAGAGGCATGTTTAACTGAGTGTTGACTCCCAAACCATAAGTCATTTCTAACAAAAATTGTAGTTGTTACACATCTTTACTTGATCAAAAACTTTTCGATGATCTATGATTGTTAGGACCGCTATTTGTAAAATTGGCAAAAAGCAGGTTGTTTGGCTCTGGTAAATATCCCACCGCACGTTAACTTGTGAATTTAATTTTTTCTACTCCTTGAAATTTTTGGATCATTAGGTTATTTCCATCATCAACATGTTTCCGACTTACATATCAACATTTAAAACATGTTAGGATCAAGTTTGGATTTGACAAAAAATTGAACATCCAAAATGGATATGCACATATGCTGAGAGAGATAATTCCAAAAAGTATCTGTGATTTTTAGGATTGTAAACTCTTTTAGTTTTTATATATTAGGTTTTGCAAACATCGAAAAATGGGGGGCGAGGCATTTTTAACTGAGTGTTGACTCCCAAACCATAAGTCTTTTCTAACAAAAATTATAGCCGTTACACATCATTAATCGATCAAAACATTTACGATGATCTAAGATTGTTATGTCCACTTTTTGTAAAATAGGCAAGAAGTGGGTTGTTTGGCTATGGTTAATATCACATCGCACATTAACTTGAGAATTTAATTTTTTCTACTCCTTGAAATTTTCAGATCATTAGGTCATTTGAATCATTAACATGTTTCAGGCATACATATCCACATTTAAAACATGTTAGGATCAATTAGAAATCTCTTTCTTATAAATTTCCACCAAGTTATTAGGGGTTTTACTAGTGAAATTTCCCAAACATGGATAACAAAACTTTGGTGTTCATTTTTATTTCGTGAAATAATTTTCTTCGCTAACATTTATTATAGTTTTCAATTTTTTGTGTACATAAACTCTAAAATTTTCGTTTTCTTGTGATCTTTTTTTCCTATCTTTTAGTTGACGAGAAAAATGGGAGAGTGAAAACTCAAGTTTGGATTTTAAAAAAAATTGAACATCCAAAATGTAATTGCACAAATTCTGAGAGAAATAATTCAAAAAAGTGTCTAAGATTTTCATTGTAAACTCTTTCAGTTTTTTATATATTAGGTTTTGCAATCATCTGAAAAGGGGGGCGAGGCATTTTTAACTGAGTGTTGACTCCCAAAGCATAAGTCATTTCTAATAAAAATTATAGCCGTTACACAATATTAATCGATCAAAAACATTTCTCTATTCTATGATTGTTAAGTCAACTTTTTGTAAAATAGGCAAAAAGTGGGTTGTTTGGCTCTTGTTAATATCCCACTGCACGTTAACTTGAGAATTTAATTTTTTCTACTCCATGAAATTTTTCGATCATTAGGTCATGTGTATCTTCAACATGTTTCAAGCATGCATATCCACCACATTTAAAACATGTTAGGATGAATTATAAATCTCTTTCTTATAAAATTCCACCAAGCTCTTAGGGGTTGTACTTGTGGAATTTCCCAAACATGGATAACAAAACTTTGGTATTCATTTTTAGTGCGTTAAATAATTTTCTTCACTTACATTTATTATAGTTTTCAATTTTTGGTGTACATAAACTCTAAAATTTTCATTTTGTTGTTATCTATTTGCTGAATCTTTTCGTTAACGAGAAACTTGGGGGAGTGAAAGCTCAAGTTTGGATTTGACAAAAAAATGAACATCCAAAATGGAAATGCGCATATGCTGAGAGACATAATTCAAAAAAGTATCTGTGATTTTTAGGATTGTAAACTCTTTTAGTTTTTTATATAATAGGCTTTGCAATCATTGAAAAAGGGTGTGTGTGGTATTTTTAACTGAGTGTTGACTCCCAAACCACAAGTCATTTCTAAAAAAAATTGTAGTCGTTACACATCATTAATTGATCAAAACATTTACGATGACCTATGATTGTTTGGTCCTTTTAGTGTAAAATAGGCAAAAAGTGGGTTGTTTTGATGTTGTAAATATCCCACCTCAGGTTAACTAGATAATTTAATTTTTTCTACTCCTTGAAATTTTTGGATCATTAGGTCATTTGCATCTTCAACATGTTTCCGGCGCATATCCACATTAAAAACAAGTTAGGATCAATTAGAAATCTCTTTATTATAAAATTCCACCAAGTTTTGGTGTTGTAATAGTGGAATTTCCTAAACATGGATAAGAAAACTTTGGTGTTCATTTTAGTGAGTGCATTAATTTTCTTAATATATATTTATTATATTTTTAATTTTTTTTGCATACTTAAACACTAACATTTTAATATTGTTGTGATCTATTTGCCTTATCTTTTTGTTTACGAGAAAAATGGGAGAGTGAAAACTCAAGTTTGGATTTGAAAAAAAAATAAACATCCAAAATGGAATTGCACAAATACTAAGAGAAGACAATTCCAAAAAGTATTTGTGATTTTTAAGTAGATGTGTTTTTAACTGAGTGTTGACTCGCAAACCATAAGTCATTTCTAACAAAAATTATAGCTGTAACACATCAATAATCAATCAAAATATTTAGGATGATCTATGATTGTTAGGTCCGTTTATGGTATAATAGGCAAAAAGTGGGTTGTTATGATCTGGTAAGTATCCCACCGCATGTTAACTTGAGAATTTAATTTTTTCTACTCGAAATTTTTGGACCAGTAGGTCATTTGCATCTTCAACATGTTTCAGGCATGTATATCCACATTTAAAACATGTTAGGATCAATTAGAAATCTCTTTTCTTATAAAATTTCACCAAGCAATTAGGGGTTGTACTTGTGAAATTTCCCTAACATGGATAAAAAAACTGTGGTGTTCATTTTTAGCGCGTGAAATAATTTTTTTCAGTTATATTTATTAGAGTTTTCAATTTTTTGTGTACATAAACTCTAAAATTTTTATTTTGTTGTGATCTATTTGCCTATGATGCTCTATGATAGTTAGGTCCGTTTATTGTAAAATAGGCAAAAAGTGGGTTGTTTTGCTCTGGTAAATATCCCACGCACGTTAACTTGAGAATTTAATTTTTTCTACTCCTTGAAATTTTTGGATCGTTAGGTCATTTTCATCTTCAACATCTTTCAGGCATGCATTTCCACATTTAAAACATGTTAGGATCAATTAGAAATCTCTTTCTTATAAAATTCCACCTAGCAATTAGGGGTTGTAGTAGTGGAATTTCCCAAACATGGATAAAAAAACTTTGGTGTTCATTATTAGTGCATGAAATAATTTTCTTCACTTACTTTTATTATATTTTTTTATTTTTTGCATACATAAACTCTAAAATTTTCATTTTGTTGTAATCTATTTACCTTTCTTTTTGTTTACGAGAAAAATGGGAGAGTTAAACCTCAAGTTTTGTTTTGAAATAAAATTGAACATCCAAAATGGAAATGCACAAATGCTGAGAGAGATAATTCCAAAAAATTATATGTGATTTTTATGGATTGTAAACTCTTTTAGTTTTTTATATATTTGGTTTCGCTATCATGGGAAACAGGGAGGTGGTCGAGGCATTTTTACCGAAGATGTGACTCCCAAACCATAAGTCATTTCTAACAAAAAATTTAGCCATTACACATCATTAATCGATCTAAACATTTTTGGTGATCGATGATTGTTAGGTCCGCTTTTTGTAAAATAGGCAAAAAGTGGGTTGTTTGGCTCTGGTAAACAACCCACCGCACGTTAACTTGATAATTTCATTTTTTCTATTCCTTGAAATTTTTGGATCATTTGGTCATTTGTATCTTCAACAGGTTTCAGACTTGCATATTCACATTTAAAACATGTTAGGATCAATTCGAAATTTCTTTCTTATAAAATTCCACCAAGTTATTAGGGGTTGTACTAGTGGAATTTCCCAAACATTGATAACAAAACTTTGGTGTTCACTTTTAGTACGTGAAATAATTTTCTTCTCTTACATTTATTATAGTTTTCAATTTTTGCATACATAAATTCTAAAATTTTCATTTTGTTGTGATCTATTAGCCTTAACTTTTTGTTTACGAGAAAAATGGGAGATTGAAAACTCAAGTTTGGATTTGAAAAAAAATTGACCATCCAAAATGGAAATGAAAAAATGCTGAGAGAGATAATTCTAAAAAGTATCTGTGATTTTTAAGGATATTAAAATCTTTTAGTTTTTTTATATATTAGGTTTTGCAATCATTGGAAAAGGGGGGGTGAGGCATTTTTAACTGTGTGTTAACTTCCAAACCATAAGTCATTTCTAAAACAAATCATAGCCGTTACACATCATTAATTGATCAAAACATTTACAATGATATAAGATTGTTAGGTCCGCTTTATTAAAATAGGCACAAAGTGGGTTGTTTGGCTCTGGTAAATATCCCACCGCATGTTAACTAGAGAATTTAATTGTTTCTACTCGAAATTTTCAGATCATTATGTCATTTGCGTCTTAAACACTTTTTAGGCATTCATATCCATATATAAAACATGTTAGGATCAAATCGAAATATTTTTCATATAAAATTCCACCAAGCTATTAGTGGATGTACTAGTGGAATTTCCCCAACATGGATAACAAAACTTTGGTGTTTACTTTAAGTACGTGAAATAATTTTCTTCACTTACATTTATTATAGTTTTCCATTTTCTGCATACATAAACTCTAAAATTTTCATTTTTTTGTGATCTATTAGCCTTAACTTTTTGTTTATAGGAAAAATGGGAGAGTGAGAACTCAAGTTTGGATTTGATAAAAAAATGAACATTCAAAATGGAAATGCACAAATGCTGAGAGAGATAACTCCAAAAAGTATCTGTGACTTTTAAGGACTGTAAACTCTTTTGGTTTTTTATATATTAGGTTTTGCAATCATTGGAAAAGGGGGGGGGGGGGGGGGGGGGGGGGGGGGGGGCGGTGGTAAATATCCCAGCGCACGTTAACTTGAGAGTTTATTTTTTTCTACTCATTGAAATTTTTGGATCATTAGGTCATTTGCTTCTTCAACATGTTTCAGGCAGTCATAACCACATATAAAACTTTTTAGGATCAATTAGAAATTTGTTATGGGCCATAGTGACCCCCTGGTCCTGGGTTAAGTACCTATGTCTTTCGCTCCTAACAGGCCGGTCTTTTGGGTAGTATTGGCTTGGTGCATAACATTTGGTATCAGAGCTTTGGCTAGGTTGCGAGTTCGATTCTCGGCAGTGGCACAAGGCTGGATTTAAATACTAGTAGGTCTGGTGGGAAACTGAATGTTTGACTCCCGAACCATAAGTCATTTCTAACAAAAATTATAGCCATTACACATCATTAATTGATAAAAACATTTACGATGATCAATGATTGTTAGGTCCTCATTTTGTTAAATAGACAAAAAGTGGATTTTTTGGCTCTGGTAAATATCCCACCGCACGTTAACTAGAGAATTTAATTTTTTCTACTCCTTGAAATTTTTGGATCATTAGGTCATTTGCATCTTGAACATGTTTCAAGCAAGCATATCCACATTTAAAACATGTTAGGATCAATTAGAAATCTCTTTCTTATAAAATTCCACCAAGTTATTAGGAGTTGTTCTAGTCGAATTTCCCAAACATTGATAACAAAACTTTGGTGTTCATTTTAGTGCGTGAAATAATGTTCTACATTGACATTTATTATATTTTCAATTTTTTTCATACATCAACTCTAAAATTTTCATTTTGTTGTGATCGATTTGTTTTATCATTTTGTTTAAGAAAAAAATGGGAGAGTGAAACCCAATTTTGCATTTAAAAATAAATTGAACGTCCAGCATGGAAATGCAGAAATGTTGAGAGTGATAATTCCAAAAAGTATTTGTGATTTTTAAGGATTGTAAACTCTTTTAGTTTTTTATATATTAGGTTTTGCAATCATCAGAAGAGGGGGTGCAACACATTTTTAACTGAGTGTTGACTCCCAAACCATATGTCATTTCAAACAAAAATTAAAGCCGTTACACATCATTAATCGATCCAAACATTTACGATGATCTATGATTGTTAGGTCCGCTTTCTGTAAAATTGGCAAAGAGTTGGTTGTTTGGCTCTGGTAAATATACAACCACACGTTAACTTGAGAATTTCATTTTTTCTACTCCTTGAAATTTTTTTATCATTAAGTCATTTGCATCTTCAACATGTTTCAGGCATGCATCTCCACATTTAAAACATTTTAGGATCAAATTAGAAATCTCTTTCTTATAAACTTCCACCAAGTCATTAGGGGTTGTACTTGTGGAATTTCCCAAACATGGAAAACAAACTTTTGGTCTTCATTTTTAGTCCATGAAATAGTTTTCTTCGCTTATTTTTCAATTTTTTTGCATACATAAACTCTAAAAGTTTCATTTTTTCTGATCTTTTGCCTTATCTTTTTTTTTTCTAGAAAAATGGGAGAGTGAAAAATCTTGTTTGGATTTGAAAAAAAAAATTGAACATCCAAAATTGAAGTGCGCAAATGCTGAGAGAGGTAATTCCAAAAAGTATATGTAATTTTTAAAGATTGTAAACTCCTTTAGTTTTTTATA
>NW_027182110.1:0-23710 GCF_029961685.1 Aristolochia californica | reverse complement strand
AAGAAGGTTAAAAAAAAGAAAGTAAAATGAAATATATAATGAAATATGAAATATAGAAAGTATAATGAAATATAGAAAGTAAAATGAAATATATAAAGAAAGATGAAATATAGAAAGTAACATGAAATAAAGAAAGAAAGATGAAATAAAGAAACTAAAATGAAATATGGAAAGAAGGTAAAATGAAATATAGAAAATATGAAGATATTTAGAAAGTTAAAGGAAACGTAGAAAGAAAGATGAAATATAGAAAGTAAAATATAAAACAGAAAGAAAGAAGAAATAAAAATAAAATAAAATGAAATATTGAAAGAAAAAGGAAAAATGGAAAGAAAGATAAAATATAGAAAGAAAGTTGAATTATAGAAAGTAAAATGAAATGTAGAAAAAAGATGAAATATAGAACGTAAAATGAAAAATTGAAGGTAAGATGAAAAATAGAAAGTAAGATGAAATATAGAAAGTGAGATGAAATATAGAAAGTAAAATAAAATAAAGAAAGAAAGATGAAATATAGAAAGTAAAATAAGATACAGAAAAAATGATGAAGTATAGAAAGTAAAATAAAATATAGAATGTAAAATAAAATATTGTAAGAGAAACGATATATAGAAAGTAACATGAAATAAAGAAAGAAAGATGAAATATAGAAACTAAAATGAAATATAGAAAGAAAGATGAAATATAGAAAGTGAAATGAAATACAGAAAGAAAGATGAAATACAGAAAGAAAGAGTAAATATAGAAAGTAAAATAAAATTTAGAAAGAAAGATGAAATATAGAAAGTAAAATAAAATATAGAAAAAAGGTAAAAATAAGGAAAGTAAAATGAAATATAGAATGAAATATGAAAGTAGAAAGTATAATGGAATATAGAAAGTAAAATGAAATATATAAAGAAAGATGAAATATAGAAAGTAAAATAAAATATAGTAAAAAAATGATGTACAGAAAGTAACATGAATTAAAGAAAGAAAAATGAAAAATAGAAAGTAAAATGAAATATAGAAAGAAATATAAAATAGAGAAAGTAAAAAGAAATATATAGAGAAAGATGAAATATAGAAAGTAAAATGTAATATAGAAAGAAAGATGAAATAAAAAAATAAAATATTGAAAGAAAAAGGAAATATGGAAAGAAAGATGAATTATAGAAAGAAAGGTGAATTATAGAAAGGCAAATGATATATAGAAAGAAGTTGAAATATAGAAAGTAAAATGAAAAATAAAAAGTAAGATGAAAAATAGAAAGTAAAATAAAATATAGAAAGAAAGATGAAATATAGAAAGTCAAATGAAATACAGAAAGAAAGATTAAATATAGAAAGTAAAATGAAATTTATAAAGAAAGATGAAATGTAGAAAGTAAAATAAAATATAGAAAGAAGGTTAAAAAAAAGAAAGTAAAATGAAATATATAATGAAATATGAAATATAGAAAGTATAATGAAATATAGAAAGTAAAATGAAATATATAAAGAAAGATGAAATATAGAAAGTAACATGAAATAAAGAAAGAAAGATGAAATAAAGAAACTAAAATGAAATATGGAAAGAAGGTAAAATGAAATATAGAAAATATGAAGATATTTAGAAAGTTAAAGGAAACGTAGAAAGAAAGATGAAATATAGAAAGTAAAATATAAAACAGAAAGAAAGAAGAAATAAAAATAAAATAAAATGAAATATTGAAAGAAAAAGGAAAAATGGAAAGAAAGATAAAATATAGAAAGAAAGTTGAATTATAGAAAGTAAAATGAAATGTAGAAAAAAGATGAAATATAGAACGTAAAATGAAAAATTGAAGGTAAGATGAAAAATAGAAAGTAAGATGAAATATAGAAAGTGAGATGAAATATAGAAAGTAAAATAAAATAAAGAAAGAAAGATGAAATATAGAAAGTAAAATAAGATACAGAAAAAATGATGAAGTATAGAAAGTAAAATAAAATATAGAATGTAAAATAAAATATTGTAAGAGAAACGATATATAGAAAGTAACATGAAATAAAGAAAGAAAGATGAAATATAGAAACTAAAATGAAATATAGAAAGAAAGATGAAATATAGAAAGTGAAATGAAATACAGAAAGAAAGATGAAATACAGAAAGAAAGAGTAAATATAGAAAGTAAAATAAAATTTAGAAAGAAAGATGAAATATAGAAAGTAAAATAAAATATAGAAAAAAGGTAAAAATAAGGAAAGTAAAATGAAATATAGAATGAAATATGAAAGTAGAAAGTATAATGGAATATAGAAAGTAAAATGAAATATATAAAGAAAGATGAAATATAGAAAGTAAAATAAAATATAGTAAAAAAATGATGTACAGAAAGTAACATGAATTAAAGAAAGAAAAATGAAAAATAGAAAGTAAAATGAAATATAGAAAGAAATATAAAATAGAGAAAGTAAAAAGAAATATATAGAGAAAGATGAAATATAGAAAGTAAAATGTAATATAGAAAGAAAGATGAAATAAAAAAATAAAATATTGAAAGAAAAAGGAAATATGGAAAGAAAGATGAATTATAGAAAGAAAGGTGAATTATAGAAAGGCAAATGATATATAGAAAGAAGTTGAAATATAGAAAGTAAAATGAAAAATAAAAAGTAAGATGAAAAATAGAAAGTAAAATAAAATATAGAAAGAAAGATGAAATATAGAAAGTCAAATGAAATACAGAAAGAAAGATTAAATATAGAAAGTAAAATGAAATTTATAAAGAAAGATGAAATGTAGAAAGTAAAATAAAATATAGAAAGAAGGTTAAAAAAAAGAAAGTAAAATGAAATATATAATGAAATATGAAATATAGAAAGTATAATGAAATATAGAAAGTAAAATGAAATATATAAAGAAAGATGAAATATAGAAAGTAACATGAAATAAAGAAAGAAAGATGAAATAAAGAAACTAAAATGAAATATGGAAAGAAGGTAAAATGAAATATAGAAAATATGAAGATATTTAGAAAGTTAAAGGAAACGTAGAAAGAAAGATGAAATATAGAAAGTAAAATATAAAACAGAAAGAAAGAAGAAATAAAAATAAAATAAAATGAAATATTGAAAGAAAAAGGAAAAATGGAAAGAAAGATAAAATATAGAAAGAAAGTTGAATTATAGAAAGTAAAATGAAATGTAGAAAAAAGATGAAATATAGAACGTAAAATGAAAAATTGAAGGTAAGATGAAAAATAGAAAGTAAGATGAAATATAGAAAGTGAGATGAAATATAGAAAGTAAAATAAAATAAAGAAAGAAAGATGAAATATAGAAAGTAAAATAAGATACAGAAAAAATGATGAAGTATAGAAAGTAAAATAAAATATAGAATGTAAAATAAAATATTGTAAGAGAAACGATATATAGAAAGTAACATGAAATAAAGAAAGAAAGATGAAATATAGAAACTAAAATGAAATATAGAAAGAAAGATGAAATATAGAAAGTGAAATGAAATACAGAAAGAAAGATGAAATACAGAAAGAAAGAGTAAATATAGAAAGTAAAATAAAATTTAGAAAGAAAGATGAAATATAGAAAGTAAAATAAAATATAGAAAAAAGGTAAAAATAAGGAAAGTAAAATGAAATATAGAATGAAATATGAAAGTAGAAAGTATAATGGAATATAGAAAGTAAAATGAAATATATAAAGAAAGATGAAATATAGAAAGTAAAATAAAATATAGTAAAAAAATGATGTACAGAAAGTAACATGAATTAAAGAAAGAAAAATGAAAAATAGAAAGTAAAATGAAATATAGAAAGAAATATAAAATAGAGAAAGTAAAAAGAAATATATAGAGAAAGATGAAATATAGAAAGTAAAATGTAATATAGAAAGAAAGATGAAATAAAAAAATAAAATATTGAAAGAAAAAGGAAATATGGAAAGAAAGATGAATTATAGAAAGAAAGGTGAATTATAGAAAGGCAAATGATATATAGAAAGAAGTTGAAATATAGAAAGTAAAATGAAAAATAAAAAGTAAGATGAAAAATAGAAAGTAAAATAAAATATAGAAAGAAAGATGAAATATAGAAAGTCAAATGAAATACAGAAAGAAAGATTAAATATAGAAAGTAAAATGAAATTTATAAAGAAAGATGAAATGTAGAAAGTAAAATAAAATATAGAAAGAAGGTTAAAAAAAAGAAAGTAAAATGAAATATATAATGAAATATGAAATATAGAAAGTATAATGAAATATAGAAAGTAAAATGAAATATATAAAGAAAGATGAAATATAGAAAGTAACATGAAATAAAGAAAGAAAGATGAAATAAAGAAACTAAAATGAAATATGGAAAGAAGGTAAAATGAAATATAGAAAATATGAAGATATTTAGAAAGTTAAAGGAAACGTAGAAAGAAAGATGAAATATAGAAAGTAAAATATAAAACAGAAAGAAAGAAGAAATAAAAATAAAATAAAATGAAATATTGAAAGAAAAAGGAAAAATGGAAAGAAAGATAAAATATAGAAAGAAAGTTGAATTATAGAAAGTAAAATGAAATGTAGAAAAAAGATGAAATATAGAACGTAAAATGAAAAATTGAAGGTAAGATGAAAAATAGAAAGTAAGATGAAATATAGAAAGTGAGATGAAATATAGAAAGTAAAATAAAATAAAGAAAGAAAGATGAAATATAGAAAGTAAAATAAGATACAGAAAAAATGATGAAGTATAGAAAGTAAAATAAAATATAGAATGTAAAATAAAATATTGTAAGAGAAACGATATATAGAAAGTAACATGAAATAAAGAAAGAAAGATGAAATATAGAAACTAAAATGAAATATAGAAAGAAAGATGAAATATAGAAAGTGAAATGAAATACAGAAAGAAAGATGAAATACAGAAAGAAAGAGTAAATATAGAAAGTAAAATAAAATTTAGAAAGAAAGATGAAATATAGAAAGTAAAATAAAATATAGAAAAAAGGTAAAAATAAGGAAAGTAAAATGAAATATAGAATGAAATATGAAAGTAGAAAGTATAATGGAATATAGAAAGTAAAATGAAATATATAAAGAAAGATGAAATATAGAAAGTAAAATAAAATATAGTAAAAAAATGATGTACAGAAAGTAACATGAATTAAAGAAAGAAAAATGAAAAATAGAAAGTAAAATGAAATATAGAAAGAAATATAAAATAGAGAAAGTAAAAAGAAATATATAGAGAAAGATGAAATATAGAAAGTAAAATGTAATATAGAAAGAAAGATGAAATAAAAAAATAAAATATTGAAAGAAAAAGGAAATATGGAAAGAAAGATGAATTATAGAAAGAAAGGTGAATTATAGAAAGGCAAATGATATATAGAAAGAAGTTGAAATATAGAAAGTAAAATGAAAAATAAAAAGTAAGATGAAAAATAGAAAGTAAAATAAAATATAGAAAGAAAGATGAAATATAGAAAGTCAAATGAAATACAGAAAGAAAGATTAAATATAGAAAGTAAAATGAAATTTATAAAGAAAGATGAAATGTAGAAAGTAAAATAAAATATAGAAAGAAGGTTAAAAAAAAGAAAGTAAAATGAAATATATAATGAAATATGAAATATAGAAAGTATAATGAAATATAGAAAGTAAAATGAAATATATAAAGAAAGATGAAATATAGAAAGTAACATGAAATAAAGAAAGAAAGATGAAATAAAGAAACTAAAATGAAATATGGAAAGAAGGTAAAATGAAATATAGAAAATATGAAGATATTTAGAAAGTTAAAGGAAACGTAGAAAGAAAGATGAAATATAGAAAGTAAAATATAAAACAGAAAGAAAGAAGAAATAAAAATAAAATAAAATAAAATGAAATATTGAAAGAAAAAGGAAAAATGGAAAGAAAGATAAAATATAGAAAGAAAGTTGAATTATAGAAAGTAAAATGAAATGTAGAAAAAAGATGAAATATAGAACGTAAAATGAAAAATTGAAGGTAAGATGAAAAATAGAAAGTAAGATGAAATATAGAAAGTGAGATGAAATATAGAAAGTAAAATAAAATAAAGAAAGAAAGATGAAATATAGAAAGTAAAATAAGATACAGAAAAAATGATGAAGTATAGAAAGTAAAATAAAATATAGAATGTAAAATAAAATATTGTAAGAGAAACGATATATAGAAAGTAACATGAAATAAAGAAAGAAAGATGAAATATAGAAACTAAAATGAAATATAGAAAGAAAGATGAAATATAGAAAGTGAAATGAAATACAGAAAGAAAGATGAAATACAGAAAGAAAGAGTAAATATAGAAAGTAAAATAAAATTTAGAAAGAAAGATGAAATATAGAAAGTAAAATAAAATATAGAAAAAAGGTAAAAATAAGGAAAGTAAAATGAAATATAGAATGAAATATGAAAGTAGAAAGTATAATGGAATATAGAAAGTAAAATGAAATATATAAAGAAAGATGAAATATAGAAAGTAAAATAAAATATAGTAAAAAAATGATGTACAGAAAGTAACATGAATTAAAGAAAGAAAAATGAAAAATAGAAAGTAAAATGAAATATAGAAAGAAATATAAAATAGAGAAAGTAAAAAGAAATATATAGAGAAAGATGAAATATAGAAAGTAAAATGTAATATAGAAAGAAAGATGAAATAAAAAAATAAAATATTGAAAGAAAAAGGAAATATGGAAAGAAAGATGAATTATAGAAAGAAAGGTGAATTATAGAAAGGCAAATGATATATAGAAAGAAGTTGAAATATAGAAAGTAAAATGAAAAATAAAAAGTAAGATGAAAAATAGAAAGTAAAATAAAATATAGAAAGAAAGATGAAATATAGAAAGTCAAATGAAATACAGAAAGAAAGATTAAATATAGAAAGTAAAATGAAATTTATAAAGAAAGATGAAATGTAGAAAGTAAAATAAAATATAGAAAGAAGGTTAAAAAAAAGAAAGTAAAATGAAATATATAATGAAATATGAAATATAGAAAGTATAATGAAATATAGAAAGTAAAATGAAATATATAAAGAAAGATGAAATATAGAAAGTAACATGAAATAAAGAAAGAAAGATGAAATAAAGAAACTAAAATGAAATATGGAAAGAAGGTAAAATGAAATATAGAAAATATGAAGATATTTAGAAAGTTAAAGGAAACGTAGAAAGAAAGATGAAATATAGAAAGTAAAATATAAAACAGAAAGAAAGAAGAAATAAAAATAAAATAAAATGAAATATTGAAAGAAAAAGGAAAAATGGAAAGAAAGATAAAATATAGAAAGAAAGTTGAATTATAGAAAGTAAAATGAAATGTAGAAAAAAGATGAAATATAGAACGTAAAATGAAAAATTGAAGGTAAGATGAAAAATAGAAAGTAAGATGAAATATAGAAAGTGAGATGAAATATAGAAAGTAAAATAAAATAAAGAAAGAAAGATGAAATATAGAAAGTAAAATAAGATACAGAAAAAATGATGAAGTATAGAAAGTAAAATAAAATATAGAATGTAAAATAAAATATTGTAAGAGAAACGATATATAGAAAGTAACATGAAATAAAGAAAGAAAGATGAAATATAGAAACTAAAATGAAATATAGAAAGAAAGATGAAATATAGAAAGTGAAATGAAATACAGAAAGAAAGATGAAATACAGAAAGAAAGAGTAAATATAGAAAGTAAAATAAAATTTAGAAAGAAAGATGAAATATAGAAAGTAAAATAAAATATAGAAAAAAGGTAAAAATAAGGAAAGTAAAATGAAATATAGAATGAAATATGAAAGTAGAAAGTATAATGGAATATAGAAAGTAAAATGAAATATATAAAGAAAGATGAAATATAGAAAGTAAAATAAAATATAGTAAAAAAATGATGTACAGAAAGTAACATGAATTAAAGAAAGAAAAATGAAAAATAGAAAGTAAAATGAAATATAGAAAGAAATATAAAATAGAGAAAGTAAAAAGAAATATATAGAGAAAGATGAAATATAGAAAGTAAAATGTAATATAGAAAGAAAGATGAAATAAAAAAATAAAATATTGAAAGAAAAAGGAAATATGGAAAGAAAGATGAATTATAGAAAGAAAGGTGAATTATAGAAAGGCAAATGATATATAGAAAGAAGTTGAAATATAGAAAGTAAAATGAAAAATAAAAAGTAAGATGAAAAATAGAAAGTAAAATAAAATATAGAAAGAAAGATGAAATATAGAAAGTCAAATGAAATACAGAAAGAAAGATTAAATATAGAAAGTAAAATGAAATTTATAAAGAAAGATGAAATGTAGAAAGTAAAATAAAATATAGAAAGAAGGTTAAAAAAAAGAAAGTAAAATGAAATATATAATGAAATATGAAATATAGAAAGTATAATGAAATATAGAAAGTAAAATGAAATATATAAAGAAAGATGAAATATAGAAAGTAACATGAAATAAAGAAAGAAAGATGAAATAAAGAAACTAAAATGAAATATGGAAAGAAGGTAAAATGAAATATAGAAAATATGAAGATATTTAGAAAGTTAAAGGAAACGTAGAAAGAAAGATGAAATATAGAAAGTAAAATATAAAACAGAAAGAAAGAAGAAATAAAAATAAAATAAAATGAAATATTGAAAGAAAAAGGAAAAATGGAAAGAAAGATAAAATATAGAAAGAAAGTTGAATTATAGAAAGTAAAATGAAATGTAGAAAAAAGATGAAATATAGAACGTAAAATGAAAAATTGAAGGTAAGATGAAAAATAGAAAGTAAGATGAAATATAGAAAGTGAGATGAAATATAGAAAGTAAAATAAAATAAAGAAAGAAAGATGAAATATAGAAAGTAAAATAAGATACAGAAAAAATGATGAAGTATAGAAAGTAAAATAAAATATAGAATGTAAAATAAAATATTGTAAGAGAAACGATATATAGAAAGTAACATGAAATAAAGAAAGAAAGATGAAATATAGAAACTAAAATGAAATATAGAAAGAAAGATGAAATATAGAAAGTGAAATGAAATACAGAAAGAAAGATGAAATACAGAAAGAAAGAGTAAATATAGAAAGTAAAATAAAATTTAGAAAGAAAGATGAAATATAGAAAGTAAAATAAAATATAGAAAAAAGGTAAAAATAAGGAAAGTAAAATGAAATATAGAATGAAATATGAAAGTAGAAAGTATAATGGAATATAGAAAGTAAAATGAAATATATAAAGAAAGATGAAATATAGAAAGTAAAATAAAATATAGTAAAAAAATGATGTACAGAAAGTAACATGAATTAAAGAAAGAAAAATGAAAAATAGAAAGTAAAATGAAATATAGAAAGAAATATAAAATAGAGAAAGTAAAAAGAAATATATAGAGAAAGATGAAATATAGAAAGTAAAATGTAATATAGAAAGAAAGATGAAATAAAAAAATAAAATATTGAAAGAAAAAGGAAATATGGAAAGAAAGATGAATTATAGAAAGAAAGGTGAATTATAGAAAGGCAAATGATATATAGAAAGAAGTTGAAATATAGAAAGTAAAATGAAAAATAAAAAGTAAGATGAAAAATAGAAAGTAAAATAAAATATAGAAAGAAAGATGAAATATAGAAAGTCAAATGAAATACAGAAAGAAAGATTAAATATAGAAAGTAAAATGAAATTTATAAAGAAAGATGAAATGTAGAAAGTAAAATAAAATATAGAAAGAAGGTTAAAAAAAAGAAAGTAAAATGAAATATATAATGAAATATGAAATATAGAAAGTATAATGAAATATAGAAAGTAAAATGAAATATATAAAGAAAGATGAAATATAGAAAGTAACATGAAATAAAGAAAGAAAGATGAAATAAAGAAACTAAAATGAAATATGGAAAGAAGGTAAAATGAAATATAGAAAATATGAAGATATTTAGAAAGTTAAAGGAAACGTAGAAAGAAAGATGAAATATAGAAAGTAAAATATAAAACAGAAAGAAAGAAGAAATAAAAATAAAATAAAATGAAATATTGAAAGAAAAAGGAAAAATGGAAAGAAAGATAAAATATAGAAAGAAAGTTGAATTATAGAAAGTAAAATGAAATGTAGAAAAAAGATGAAATATAGAACGTAAAATGAAAAATTGAAGGTAAGATGAAAAATAGAAAGTAAGATGAAATATAGAAAGTGAGATGAAATATAGAAAGTAAAATAAAATAAAGAAAGAAAGATGAAATATAGAAAGTAAAATAAGATACAGAAAAAATGATGAAGTATAGAAAGTAAAATAAAATATAGAATGTAAAATAAAATATTGTAAGAGAAACGATATATAGAAAGTAACATGAAATAAAGAAAGAAAGATGAAATATAGAAACTAAAATGAAATATAGAAAGAAAGATGAAATATAGAAAGTGAAATGAAATACAGAAAGAAAGATGAAATACAGAAAGAAAGAGTAAATATAGAAAGTAAAATAAAATTTAGAAAGAAAGATGAAATATAGAAAGTAAAATAAAATATAGAAAAAAGGTAAAAATAAGGAAAGTAAAATGAAATATAGAATGAAATATGAAAGTAGAAAGTATAATGGAATATAGAAAGTAAAATGAAATATATAAAGAAAGATGAAATATAGAAAGTAAAATAAAATATAGTAAAAAAATGATGTACAGAAAGTAACATGAATTAAAGAAAGAAAAATGAAAAATAGAAAGTAAAATGAAATATAGAAAGAAATATAAAATAGAGAAAGTAAAAAGAAATATATAGAGAAAGATGAAATATAGAAAGTAAAATGTAATATAGAAAGAAAGATGAAATAAAAAAATAAAATATTGAAAGAAAAAGGAAATATGGAAAGAAAGATGAATTATAGAAAGAAAGGTGAATTATAGAAAGGCAAATGATATATAGAAAGAAGTTGAAATATAGAAAGTAAAATGAAAAATAAAAAGTAAGATGAAAAATAGAAAGTAAAATAAAATATAGAAAGAAAGATGAAATATAGAAAGTCAAATGAAATACAGAAAGAAAGATTAAATATAGAAAGTAAAATGAAATTTATAAAGAAAGATGAAATGTAGAAAGTAAAATAAAATATAGAAAGAAGGTTAAAAAAAAGAAAGTAAAATGAAATATATAATGAAATATGAAATATAGAAAGTATAATGAAATATAGAAAGTAAAATGAAATATATAAAGAAAGATGAAATATAGAAAGTAACATGAAATAAAGAAAGAAAGATGAAATAAAGAAACTAAAATGAAATATGGAAAGAAGGTAAAATGAAATATAGAAAATATGAAGATATTTAGAAAGTTAAAGGAAACGTAGAAAGAAAGATGAAATATAGAAAGTAAAATATAAAACAGAAAGAAAGAAGAAATAAAAATAAAATAAAATGAAATATTGAAAGAAAAAGGAAAAATGGAAAGAAAGATAAAATATAGAAAGAAAGTTGAATTATAGAAAGTAAAATGAAATGTAGAAAAAAGATGAAATATAGAACGTAAAATGAAAAATTGAAGGTAAGATGAAAAATAGAAAGTAAGATGAAATATAGAAAGTGAGATGAAATATAGAAAGTAAAATAAAATAAAGAAAGAAAGATGAAATATAGAAAGTAAAATAAGATACAGAAAAAATGATGAAGTATAGAAAGTAAAATAAAATATAGAATGTAAAATAAAATATTGTAAGAGAAACGATATATAGAAAGTAACATGAAATAAAGAAAGAAAGATGAAATATAGAAACTAAAATGAAATATAGAAAGAAAGATGAAATATAGAAAGTGAAATGAAATACAGAAAGAAAGATGAAATACAGAAAGAAAGAGTAAATATAGAAAGTAAAATAAAATTTAGAAAGAAAGATGAAATATAGAAAGTAAAATAAAATATAGAAAAAAGGTAAAAATAAGGAAAGTAAAATGAAATATAGAATGAAATATGAAAGTAGAAAGTATAATGGAATATAGAAAGTAAAATGAAATATATAAAGAAAGATGAAATATAGAAAGTAAAATAAAATATAGTAAAAAAATGATGTACAGAAAGTAACATGAATTAAAGAAAGAAAAATGAAAAATAGAAAGTAAAATGAAATATAGAAAGAAATATAAAATAGAGAAAGTAAAAAGAAATATATAGAGAAAGATGAAATATAGAAAGTAAAATGTAATATAGAAAGAAAGATGAAATAAAAAAATAAAATATTGAAAGAAAAAGGAAATATGGAAAGAAAGATGAATTATAGAAAGAAAGGTGAATTATAGAAAGGCAAATGATATATAGAAAGAAGTTGAAATATAGAAAGTAAAATGAAAAATAAAAAGTAAGATGAAAAATAGAAAGTAAAATAAAATATAGAAAGAAAGATGAAATATAGAAAGTCAAATGAAATACAGAAAGAAAGATTAAATATAGAAAGTAAAATGAAATTTATAAAGAAAGATGAAATGTAGAAAGTAAAATAAAATATAGAAAGAAGGTTAAAAAAAAGAAAGTAAAATGAAATATATAATGAAATATGAAATATAGAAAGTATAATGAAATATAGAAAGTAAAATGAAATATATAAAGAAAGATGAAATATAGAAAGTAACATGAAATAAAGAAAGAAAGATGAAATAAAGAAACTAAAATGAAATATGGAAAGAAGGTAAAATGAAATATAGAAAATATGAAGATATTTAGAAAGTTAAAGGAAACGTAGAAAGAAAGATGAAATATAGAAAGTAAAATATAAAACAGAAAGAAAGAAGAAATAAAAATAAAATAAAATGAAATATTGAAAGAAAAAGGAAAAATGGAAAGAAAGATAAAATATAGAAAGAAAGTTGAATTATAGAAAGTAAAATGAAATGTAGAAAAAAGATGAAATATAGAACGTAAAATGAAAAATTGAAGGTAAGATGAAAAATAGAAAGTAAGATGAAATATAGAAAGTGAGATGAAATATAGAAAGTAAAATAAAATAAAGAAAGAAAGATGAAATATAGAAAGTAAAATAAGATACAGAAAAAATGATGAAGTATAGAAAGTAAAATAAAATATAGAATGTAAAATAAAATATTGTAAGAGAAACGATATATAGAAAGTAACATGAAATAAAGAAAGAAAGATGAAATATAGAAACTAAAATGAAATATAGAAAGAAAGATGAAATATAGAAAGTGAAATGAAATACAGAAAGAAAGATGAAATACAGAAAGAAAGAGTAAATATAGAAAGTAAAATAAAATTTAGAAAGAAAGATGAAATATAGAAAGTAAAATAAAATATAGAAAAAAGGTAAAAATAAGGAAAGTAAAATGAAATATAGAATGAAATATGAAAGTAGAAAGTATAATGGAATATAGAAAGTAAAATGAAATATATAAAGAAAGATGAAATATAGAAAGTAAAATAAAATATAGTAAAAAAATGATGTACAGAAAGTAACATGAATTAAAGAAAGAAAAATGAAAAATAGAAAGTAAAATGAAATATAGAAAGAAATATAAAATAGAGAAAGTAAAAAGAAATATATAGAGAAAGATGAAATATAGAAAGTAAAATGTAATATAGAAAGAAAGATGAAATAAAAAAATAAAATATTGAAAGAAAAAGGAAATATGGAAAGAAAGATGAATTATAGAAAGAAAGGTGAATTATAGAAAGGCAAATGATATATAGAAAGAAGTTGAAATATAGAAAGTAAAATGAAAAATAAAAAGTAAGATGAAAAATAGAAAGTAAAATAAAATATAGAAAGAAAGATGAAATATAGAAAGTCAAATGAAATACAGAAAGAAAGATTAAATATAGAAAGTAAAATGAAATTTATAAAGAAAGATGAAATGTAGAAAGTAAAATAAAATATAGAAAGAAGGTTAAAAAAAAGAAAGTAAAATGAAATATATAATGAAATATGAAATATAGAAAGTATAATGAAATATAGAAAGTAAAATGAAATATATAAAGAAAGATGAAATATAGAAAGTAACATGAAATAAAGAAAGAAAGATGAAATAAAGAAACTAAAATGAAATATGGAAAGAAGGTAAAATGAAATATAGAAAATATGAAGATATTTAGAAAGTTAAAGGAAACGTAGAAAGAAAGATGAAATATAGAAAGTAAAATATAAAACAGAAAGAAAGAAGAAATAAAAATAAAATAAAATAAAATGAAATATTGAAAGAAAAAGGAAAAATGGAAAGAAAGATAAAATATAGAAAGAAAGTTGAATTATAGAAAGTAAAATGAAATGTAGAAAAAAGATGAAATATAGAACGTAAAATGAAAAATTGAAGGTAAGATGAAAAATAGAAAGTAAGATGAAATATAGAAAGTGAGATGAAATATAGAAAGTAAAATAAAATAAAGAAAGAAAGATGAAATATAGAAAGTAAAATAAGATACAGAAAAAATGATGAAGTATAGAAAGTAAAATAAAATATAGAATGTAAAATAAAATATTGTAAGAGAAACGATATATAGAAAGTAACATGAAATAAAGAAAGAAAGATGAAATATAGAAACTAAAATGAAATATAGAAAGAAAGATGAAATATAGAAAGTGAAATGAAATACAGAAAGAAAGATGAAATACAGAAAGAAAGAGTAAATATAGAAAGTAAAATAAAATTTAGAAAGAAAGATGAAATATAGAAAGTAAAATAAAATATAGAAAAAAGGTAAAAATAAGGAAAGTAAAATGAAATATAGAATGAAATATGAAAGTAGAAAGTATAATGGAATATAGAAAGTAAAATGAAATATATAAAGAAAGATGAAATATAGAAAGTAAAATAAAATATAGTAAAAAAATGATGTACAGAAAGTAACATGAATTAAAGAAAGAAAAATGAAAAATAGAAAGTAAAATGAAATATAGAAAGAAATATAAAATAGAGAAAGTAAAAAGAAATATATAGAGAAAGATGAAATATAGAAAGTAAAATGTAATATAGAAAGAAAGATGAAATAAAAAAATAAAATATTGAAAGAAAAAGGAAATATGGAAAGAAAGATGAATTATAGAAAGAAAGGTGAATTATAGAAAGGCAAATGATATATAGAAAGAAGTTGAAATATAGAAAGTAAAATGAAAAATAAAAAGTAAGATGAAAAATAGAAAGTAAAATAAAATATAGAAAGAAAGATGAAATATAGAAAGTCAAATGAAATACAGAAAGAAAGATTAAATATAGAAAGTAAAATGAAATTTATAAAGAAAGATGAAATGTAGAAAGTAAAATAAAATATAGAAAGAAGGTTAAAAAAAAGAAAGTAAAATGAAATATATAATGAAATATGAAATATAGAAAGTATAATGAAATATAGAAAGTAAAATGAAATATATAAAGAAAGATGAAATATAGAAAGTAACATGAAATAAAGAAAGAAAGATGAAATAAAGAAACTAAAATGAAATATGGAAAGAAGGTAAAATGAAATATAGAAAATATGAAGATATTTAGAAAGTTAAAGGAAACGTAGAAAGAAAGATGAAATATAGAAAGTAAAATATAAAACAGAAAGAAAGAAGAAATAAAAATAAAATAAAATGAAATATTGAAAGAAAAAGGAAAAATGGAAAGAAAGATAAAATATAGAAAGAAAGTTGAATTATAGAAAGTAAAATGAAATGTAGAAAAAAGATGAAATATAGAACGTAAAATGAAAAATTGAAGGTAAGATGAAAAATAGAAAGTAAGATGAAATATAGAAAGTGAGATGAAATATAGAAAGTAAAATAAAATAAAGAAAGAAAGATGAAATATAGAAAGTAAAATAAGATACAGAAAAAATGATGAAGTATAGAAAGTAAAATAAAATATAGAATGTAAAATAAAATATTGTAAGAGAAACGATATATAGAAAGTAACATGAAATAAAGAAAGAAAGATGAAATATAGAAACTAAAATGAAATATAGAAAGAAAGATGAAATATAGAAAGTGAAATGAAATACAGAAAGAAAGATGAAATACAGAAAGAAAGAGTAAATATAGAAAGTAAAATAAAATTTAGAAAGAAAGATGAAATATAGAAAGTAAAATAAAATATAGAAAAAAGGTAAAAATAAGGAAAGTAAAATGAAATATAGAATGAAATATGAAAGTAGAAAGTATAATGGAATATAGAAAGTAAAATGAAATATATAAAGAAAGATGAAATATAGAAAGTAAAATAAAATATAGTAAAAAAATGATGTACAGAAAGTAACATGAATTAAAGAAAGAAAAATGAAAAATAGAAAGTAAAATGAAATATAGAAAGAAATATAAAATAGAGAAAGTAAAAAGAAATATATAGAGAAAGATGAAATATAGAAAGTAAAATGTAATATAGAAAGAAAGATGAAATAAAAAAATAAAATATTGAAAGAAAAAGGAAATATGGAAAGAAAGATGAATTATAGAAAGAAAGGTGAATTATAGAAAGGCAAATGATATATAGAAAGAAGTTGAAATATAGAAAGTAAAATGAAAAATAAAAAGTAAGATGAAAAATAGAAAGTAAAATAAAATATAGAAAGAAAGATGAAATATAGAAAGTCAAATGAAATACAGAAAGAAAGATTAAATATAGAAAGTAAAATGAAATTTATAAAGAAAGATGAAATGTAGAAAGTAAAATAAAATATAGAAAGAAGGTTAAAAAAAAGAAAGTAAAATGAAATATATAATGAAATATGAAATATAGAAAGTATAATGAAATATAGAAAGTAAAATGAAATATATAAAGAAAGATGAAATATAGAAAGTAACATGAAATAAAGAAAGAAAGATGAAATAAAGAAACTAAAATGAAATATGGAAAGAAGGTAAAATGAAATATAGAAAATATGAAGATATTTAGAAAGTTAAAGGAAACGTAGAAAGAAAGATGAAATATAGAAAGTAAAATATAAAACAGAAAGAAAGAAGAAATAAAAATAAAATAAAATGAAATATTGAAAGAAAAAGGAAAAATGGAAAGAAAGATAAAATATAGAAAGAAAGTTGAATTATAGAAAGTAAAATGAAATGTAGAAAAAAGATGAAATATAGAACGTAAAATGAAAAATTGAAGGTAAGATGAAAAATAGAAAGTAAGATGAAATATAGAAAGTGAGATGAAATATAGAAAGTAAAATAAAATAAAGAAAGAAAGATGAAATATAGAAAGTAAAATAAGATACAGAAAAAATGATGAAGTATAGAAAGTAAAATAAAATATAGAATGTAAAATAAAATATTGTAAGAGAAACGATATATAGAAAGTAACATGAAATAAAGAAAGAAAGATGAAATATAGAAACTAAAATGAAATATAGAAAGAAAGATGAAATATAGAAAGTGAAATGAAATACAGAAAGAAAGATGAAATACAGAAAGAAAGAGTAAATATAGAAAGTAAAATAAAATTTAGAAAGAAAGATGAAATATAGAAAGTAAAATAAAATATAGAAAAAAGGTAAAAATAAGGAAAGTAAAATGAAATATAGAATGAAATATGAAAGTAGAAAGTATAATGGAATATAGAAAGTAAAATGAAATATATAAAGAAAGATGAAATATAGAAAGTAAAATAAAATATAGTAAAAAAATGATGTACAGAAAGTAACATGAATTAAAGAAAGAAAAATGAAAAATAGAAAGTAAAATGAAATATAGAAAGAAATATAAAATAGAGAAAGTAAAAAGAAATATATAGAGAAAGATGAAATATAGAAAGTAAAATGTAATATAGAAAGAAAGATGAAATAAAAAAATAAAATATTGAAAGAAAAAGGAAATATGGAAAGAAAGATGAATTATAGAAAGAAAGGTGAATTATAGAAAGGCAAATGATATATAGAAAGAAGTTGAAATATAGAAAGTAAAATGAAAAATAAAAAGTAAGATGAAAAATAGAAAGTAAAATAAAATATAGAAAGAAAGATGAAATATAGAAAGTCAAATGAAATACAGAAAGAAAGATTAAATATAGAAAGTAAAATGAAATTTATAAAGAAAGATGAAATGTAGAAAGTAAAATAAAATATAGAAAGAAGGTTAAAAAAAAGAAAGTAAAATGAAATATATAATGAAATATGAAATATAGAAAGTATAATGAAATATAGAAAGTAAAATGAAATATATAAAGAAAGATGAAATATAGAAAGTAACATGAAATAAAGAAAGAAAGATGAAATAAAGAAACTAAAATGAAATATGGAAAGAAGGTAAAATGAAATATAGAAAATATGAAGATATTTAGAAAGTTAAAGGAAACGTAGAAAGAAAGATGAAATATAGAAAGTAAAATATAAAACAGAAAGAAAGAAGAAATAAAAATAAAATAAAATGAAATATTGAAAGAAAAAGGAAAAATGGAAAGAAAGATAAAATATAGAAAGAAAGTTGAATTATAGAAAGTAAAATGAAATGTAGAAAAAAGATGAAATATAGAACGTAAAATGAAAAATTGAAGGTAAGATGAAAAATAGAAAGTAAGATGAAATATAGAAAGTGAGATGAAATATAGAAAGTAAAATAAAATAAAGAAAGAAAGATGAAATATAGAAAGTAAAATAAGATACAGAAAAAATGATGAAGTATAGAAAGTAAAATAAAATATAGAATGTAAAATAAAATATTGTAAGAGAAACGATATATAGAAAGTAACATGAAATAAAGAAAGAAAGATGAAATATAGAAACTAAAATGAAATATAGAAAGAAAGATGAAATATAGAAAGTGAAATGAAATACAGAAAGAAAGATGAAATACAGAAAGAAAGAGTAAATATAGAAAGTAAAATAAAATTTAGAAAGAAAGATGAAATATAGAAAGTAAAATAAAATATAGAAAAAAGGTAAAAATAAGGAAAGTAAAATGAAATATAGAATGAAATATGAAAGTAGAAAGTATAATGGAATATAGAAAGTAAAATGAAATATATAAAGAAAGATGAAATATAGAAAGTAAAATAAAATATAGTAAAAAAATGATGTACAGAAAGTAACATGAATTAAAGAAAGAAAAATGAAAAATAGAAAGTAAAATGAAATATAGAAAGAAATATAAAATAGAGAAAGTAAAAAGAAATATATAGAGAAAGATGAAATATAGAAAGTAAAATGTAATATAGAAAGAAAGATGAAATAAAAAAATAAAATATTGAAAGAAAAAGGAAATATGGAAAGAAAGATGAATTATAGAAAGAAAGGTGAATTATAGAAAGGCAAATGATATATAGAAAGAAGTTGAAATATAGAAAGTAAAATGAAAAATAAAAAGTAAGATGAAAAATAGAAAGTAAAATAAAATATAGAAAGAAAGATGAAATATAGAAAGTCAAATGAAATACAGAAAGAAAGATTAAATATAGAAAGTAAAATGAAATTTATAAAGAAAGATGAAATGTAGAAAGTAAAATAAAATATAGAAAGAAGGTTAAAAAAAAGAAAGTAAAATGAAATATATAATGAAATATGAAATATAGAAAGTATAATGAAATATAGAAAGTAAAATGAAATATATAAAGAAAGATGAAATATAGAAAGTAACATGAAATAAAGAAAGAAAGATGAAATAAAGAAACTAAAATGAAATATGGAAAGAAGGTAAAATGAAATATAGAAAATATGAAGATATTTAGAAAGTTAAAGGAAACGTAGAAAGAAAGATGAAATATAGAAAGTAAAATATAAAACAGAAAGAAAGAAGAAATAAAAATAAAATAAAATGAAATATTGAAAGAAAAAGGAAAAATGGAAAGAAAGATAAAATATAGAAAGAAAGTTGAATTATAGAAAGTAAAATGAAATGTAGAAAAAAGATGAAATATAGAACGTAAAATGAAAAATTGAAGGTAAGATGAAAAATAGAAAGTAAGATGAAATATAGAAAGTGAGATGAAATATAGAAAGTAAAATAAAATAAAGAAAGAAAGATGAAATATAGAAAGTAAAATAAGATACAGAAAAAATGATGAAGTATAGAAAGTAAAATAAAATATAGAATGTAAAATAAAATATTGTAAGAGAAACGATATATAGAAAGTAACATGAAATAAAGAAAGAAAGATGAAATATAGAAACTAAAATGAAATATAGAAAGAAAGATGAAATATAGAAAGTGAAATGAAATACAGAAAGAAAGATGAAATACAGAAAGAAAGAGTAAATATAGAAAGTAAAATAAAATTTAGAAAGAAAGATGAAATATAGAAAGTAAAATAAAATATAGAAAAAAGGTAAAAATAAGGAAAGTAAAATGAAATATAGAATGAAATATGAAAGTAGAAAGTATAATGGAATATAGAAAGTAAAATGAAATATATAAAGAAAGATGAAATATAGAAAGTAAAATAAAATATAGTAAAAAAATGATGTACAGAAAGTAACATGAATTAAAGAAAGAAAAATGAAAAATAGAAAGTAAAATGAAATATAGAAAGAAATATAAAATAGAGAAAGTAAAAAGAAATATATAGAGAAAGATGAAATATAGAAAGTAAAATGTAATATAGAAAGAAAGATGAAATAAAAAAATAAAATATTGAAAGAAAAAGGAAATATGGAAAGAAAGATGAATTATAGAAAGAAAGGTGAATTATAGAAAGGCAAATGATATATAGAAAGAAGTTGAAATATAGAAAGTAAAATGAAAAATAAAAAGTAAGATGAAAAATAGAAAGTAAAATAAAATATAGAAAGAAAGATGAAATATAGAAAGTCAAATGAAATACAGAAAGAAAGATTAAATATAGAAAGTAAAATGAAATTTATAAAGAAAGATGAAATGTAGAAAGTAAAATAAAATATAGAAAGAAGGTTAAAAAAAAGAAAGTAAAATGAAATATATAATGAAATATGAAATATAGAAAGTATAATGAAATATAGAAAGTAAAATGAAATATATAAAGAAAGATGAAATATAGAAAGTAACATGAAATAAAGAAAGAAAGATGAAATAAAGAAACTAAAATGAAATATGGAAAGAAGGTAAAATGAAATATAGAAAATATGAAGATATTTAGAAAGTTAAAGGAAACGTAGAAAGAAAGATGAAATATAGAAAGTAAAATATAAAACAGAAAGAAAGAAGAAATAAAAATAAAATAAAATGAAATATTGAAAGAAAAAGGAAAAATGGAAAGAAAGATAAAATATAGAAAGAAAGTTGAATTATAGAAAGTAAAATGAAATGTAGAAAAAAGATGAAATATAGAACGTAAAATGAAAAATTGAAGGTAAGATGAAAAATAGAAAGTAAGATGAAATATAGAAAGTGAGATGAAATATAGAAAGTAAAATAAAATAAAGAAAGAAAGATGAAATATAGAAAGTAAAATAAGATACAGAAAAAATGATGAAGTATAGAAAGTAAAATAAAATATAGAATGTAAAATAAAATATTGTAAGAGAAACGATATATAGAAAGTAACATGAAATAAAGAAAGAAAGATGAAATATAGAAACTAAAATGAAATATAGAAAGAAAGATGAAATATAGAAAGTGAAATGAAATACAGAAAGAAAGATGAAATACAGAAAGAAAGAGTAAATATAGAAAGTAAAATAAAATTTAGAAAGAAAGATGAAATATAGAAAGTAAAATAAAATATAGAAAAAAGGTAAAAATAAGGAAAGTAAAATGAAATATAGAATGAAATATGAAAGTAGAAAGTATAATGGAATATAGAAAGTAAAATGAAATATATAAAGAAAGATGAAATATAGAAAGTAAAATAAAATATAGTAAAAAAATGATGTACAGAAAGTAACATGAATTAAAGAAAGAAAAATGAAAAATAGAAAGTAAAATGAAATATAGAAAGAAATATAAAATAGAGAAAGTAAAAAGAAATATATAGAGAAAGATGAAATATAGAAAGTAAAATGTAATATAGAAAGAAAGATGAAATAAAAAAATAAAATATTGAAAGAAAAAGGAAATATGGAAAGAAAGATGAATTATAGAAAGAAAGGTGAATTATAGAAAGGCAAATGATATATAGAAAGAAGTTGAAATATAGAAAGTAAAATGAAAAATAAAAAGTAAGATGAAAAATAGAAAGTAAAATAAAATATAGAAAGAAAGATGAAATATAGAAAGTCAAATGAAATACAGAAAGAAAGATTAAATATAGAAAGTAAAATGAAATTTATAAAGAAAGATGAAATGTAGAAAGTAAAATAAAATATAGAAAGAAGGTTAAAAAAAAGAAAGTAAAATGAAATATATAATGAAATATGAAATATAGAAAGTATAATGAAATATAGAAAGTAAAATGAAATATATAAAGAAAGATGAAATATAGAAAGTAACATGAAATAAAGAAAGAAAGATGAAATAAAGAAACTAAAATGAAATATGGAAAGAAGGTAAAATGAAATATAGAAAATATGAAGATATTTAGAAAGTTAAAGGAAACGTAGAAAGAAAGATGAAATATAGAAAGTAAAATATAAAACAGAAAGAAAGAAGAAATAAAAATAAAATAAAATGAAATATTGAAAGAAAAAGGAAAAATGGAAAGAAAGATAAAATATAGAAAGAAAGTTGAATTATAGAAAGTAAAATGAAATGTAGAAAAAAGATGAAATATAGAACGTAAAATGAAAAATTGAAGGTAAGATGAAAAATAGAAAGTAAGATGAAATATAGAAAGTGAGATGAAATATAGAAAGTAAAATAAAATAAAGAAAGAAAGATGAAATATAGAAAGTAAAATAAGATACAGAAAAAATGATGAAGTATAGAAAGTAAAATAAAATATAGAATGTAAAATAAAATATTGTAAGAGAAACGATATATAGAAAGTAACATGAAATAAAGAAAGAAAGATGAAATATAGAAACTAAAATGAAATATAGAAAGAAAGATGAAATATAGAAAGTGAAATGAAATACAGAAAGAAAGATGAAATACAGAAAGAAAGAGTAAATATAGAAAGTAAAATAAAATTTAGAAAGAAAGATGAAATATAGAAAGTAAAATAAAATATAGAAAAAAGGTAAAAATAAGGAAAGTAAAATGAAATATAGAATGAAATATGAAAGTAGAAAGTATAATGGAATATAGAAAGTAAAATGAAATATATAAAGAAAGATGAAATATAGAAAGTAAAATAAAATATAGTAAAAAAATGATGTACAGAAAGTAACATGAATTAAAGAAAGAAAAATGAAAAATAGAAAGTAAAATGAAATATAGAAAGAAATATAAAATAGAGAAAGTAAAAAGAAATATATAGAGAAAGATGAAATATAGAAAGTAAAATGTAATATAGAAAGAAAGATGAAATAAAAAAATAAAATATTGAAAGAAAAAGGAAATATGGAAAGAAAGATGAATTATAGAAAGAAAGGTGAATTATAGAAAGGCAAATGATATATAGAAAGAAGTTGAAATATAGAAAGTAAAATGAAAAATAAAAAGTAAGATGAAAAATAGAAAGTAAAATAAAATATAGAAAGAAAGATGAAATATAGAAAGTCAAATGAAATACAGAAAGAAAGATTAAATATAGAAAGTAAAATGAAATTTATAAAGAAAGATGAAATGTAGAAAGTAAAATAAAATATAGAAAGAAGGTTAAAAAAAAGAAAGTAAAATGAAATATATAATGAAATATGAAATATAGAAAGTATAATGAAATATAGAAAGTAAAATGAAATATATAAAGAAAGATGAAATATAGAAAGTAACATGAAATAAAGAAAGAAAGATGAAATAAAGAAACTAAAATGAAATATGGAAAGAAGGTAAAATGAAAT
>NW_027182109.1:0-23788 GCF_029961685.1 Aristolochia californica | reverse complement strand
CCCTAATAATAGCTTGGTGGAATTTTATAGGAAAGGGACTTCTAACTAATCCCAACATGCTTTATGTGTGGTGGATGTGCATGCCACAAGCAAGTTGAGGATGCAAGTGGCCTAATGATCCAAAAATTAGGGGGAGTTGAAAAAGTCCAATTCTCATGTGGTTGGATATTTACCAACCCACTTTTTGCTTATCCTTAAAAATCACTTTTTGCTTTTTGGAATTATCTCTCTCAGCATTTGTGCATTTCCATTTGGGATGTTCAAATTTTTTTTTTTTTTCGGGTCCAAAGTTGTGCTCTCCCATTTTTCCTCGTAAACAAAATAGATATAAGATCGCAACAAAACGAAAATTTTAGAGTTCATGTGTGCAAAAAAGTTTCGATAACCATAGATAATTATTTCAGGCACTAAAAATGAGCCCCAAAATCCATGTTTGGGAAATTCCACTAGTACAACCCCCTAAAAATAGCTTGGTGGAATTTTATAAGAAAGGGACTTCTAACTGATCCCAACATGCTTTAAGTGTGGTGGATGTGCATGCCACAAGCATGTTGAGGATGCAAGTGGCCTAATGATCAAAAAATTAGGGGGACTAGAAAAAATCAAATTCTCAAGTGGTTGGATATTTACCAACCCACTTTTTGCCTATCCTTAAAAATCACTTTTTGCTTTGTGGAATTATCTCTCTCAGCATTTGTGCATTTCAATTTGGGATGTTCAAATTTTTTTTTTTTGGGTCCAAACTTGTGCTCTCCCATTTTTCCTCGTAAACAAAATAGATATAAGATTGCCACCAAACGAAAATTTTAGAGTTCATGTGTGCAAAAAAAATTCGAAAACTATAGAGAATTATTTCGGGCACTACAAATGAACCCCAAAATCCATGTTAGGGAAATTCCACTAGTACAACCCCCTAATAATAGCTTGGTGGAATTTTATAGGAAAGGGACTTCTAACTGATCCCAACATGCTTTAAGTGTGGTGGATGTGCATGCCACATGCATGTTGAGTTTGCAAGTGGCCTAATGATCCAAAAATTAGGGGGAGTAGAAAAAATCAAATTCTCAAGTGGTTGGATATTTACCAACCCACTTTTTGCTTTTTGGAATTATCTCTCTCAGCATTTGTGCCTTTCCATTTGGGATGTTCAAATTTTTTTTTTTTTCGGGTCCAAACTTGTGCTCTCCCATTTTTCCTCGTAAACAAAAAAGATATAAGATCGCAACAAAACGAAAATTTTAGAGTTCATGTGTGCAAAAAAAATTCGAAAACTATAGAGAATTATTTCAGGCACTAAAAATGAGCCCCAAAATCCATGTTTGGGAAATTCCACTAGTACAACCCCCTAATAATAGCTTGGTGGAATTTTATAGGAAAGGGACTTCTAACTAATCCCAACATGCTTTATGTGTGGTGGATGTGCATGCCACAAGCAAGTTGAGGATGCAAGTGGCCTAATGATCCAAAAATTAGGGGGAGTTGAAAAAGTCCAATTCTCATGTGGTTGGATATTTACCAACCCACTTTTTGCTTATCCTTAAAAATCACTTTTTGCTTTTTGGAATTATCTCTCTCAGCATTTGTGCATTTCCATTTGGGATGTTCAAATTTTTTTTTTTTTTCGGGTCCAAAGTTGTGCTCTCCCATTTTTCCTCGTAAACAAAATAGATATAAGATCGCAACAAAACGAAAATTTTAGAGTTCATGTGTGCAAAAAAGTTTCGATAACCATAGATAATTATTTCAGGCACTAAAAATGAGCCCCAAAATCCATGTTTGGGAAATTCCACTAGTACAACCCCCTAAAAATAGCTTGGTGGAATTTTATAAGAAAGGGACTTCTAACTGATCCCAACATGCTTTAAGTGTGGTGGATGTGCATGCCACAAGCATGTTGAGGATGCAAGTGGCCTAATGATCAAAAAATTAGGGGGACTAGAAAAAATCAAATTCTCAAGTGGTTGGATATTTACCAACCCACTTTTTGCCTATCCTTAAAAATCACTTTTTGCTTTGTGGAATTATCTCTCTCAGCATTTGTGCATTTCAATTTGGGATGTTCAAATTTTTTTTTTTTGGGTCCAAACTTGTGCTCTCCCATTTTTCCTCGTAAACAAAATAGATATAAGATTGCCACCAAACGAAAATTTTAGAGTTCATGTGTGCAAAAAAAATTCGAAAACTATAGAGAATTATTTCGGGCACTACAAATGAACCCCAAAATCCATGTTAGGGAAATTCCACTAGTACAACCCCCTAATAATAGCTTGGTGGAATTTTATAGGAAAGGGACTTCTAACTGATCCCAACATGCTTTAAGTGTGGTGGATGTGCATGCCACATGCATGTTGAGTTTGCAAGTGGCCTAATGATCCAAAAATTAGGGGGAGTAGAAAAAATCAAATTCTCAAGTGGTTGGATATTTACCAACCCACTTTTTGCTTTTTGGAATTATCTCTCTCAGCATTTGTGCCTTTCCATTTGGGATGTTCAAATTTTTTTTTTTTTCGGGTCCAAACTTGTGCTCTCCCATTTTTCCTCGTAAACAAAAAAGATATAAGATCGCAACAAAACGAAAATTTTAGAGTTCATGTGTGCAAAAAAAATTCGAAAACTATAGAGAATTATTTCAGGCACTAAAAATGAGCCCCAAAATCCATGTTTGGGAAATTCCACTAGTACAACCCCCTAATAATAGCTTGGTGGAATTTTATAGGAAAGGGACTTCTAACTAATCCCAACATGCTTTATGTGTGGTGGATGTGCATGCCACAAGCAAGTTGAGGATGCAAGTGGCCTAATGATCCAAAAATTAGGGGGAGTTGAAAAAGTCCAATTCTCATGTGGTTGGATATTTACCAACCCACTTTTTGCTTATCCTTAAAAATCACTTTTTGCTTTTTGGAATTATCTCTCTCAGCATTTGTGCATTTCCATTTGGGATGTTCAAATTTTTTTTTTTTTTCGGGTCCAAAGTTGTGCTCTCCCATTTTTCCTCGTAAACAAAATAGATATAAGATCGCAACAAAACGAAAATTTTAGAGTTCATGTGTGCAAAAAAGTTTCGATAACCATAGATAATTATTTCAGGCACTAAAAATGAGCCCCAAAATCCATGTTTGGGAAATTCCACTAGTACAACCCCCTAAAAATAGCTTGGTGGAATTTTATAAGAAAGGGACTTCTAACTGATCCCAACATGCTTTAAGTGTGGTGGATGTGCATGCCACAAGCATGTTGAGGATGCAAGTGGCCTAATGATCAAAAAATTAGGGGGACTAGAAAAAATCAAATTCTCAAGTGGTTGGATATTTACCAACCCACTTTTTGCCTATCCTTAAAAATCACTTTTTGCTTTGTGGAATTATCTCTCTCAGCATTTGTGCATTTCAATTTGGGATGTTCAAATTTTTTTTTTTTGGGTCCAAACTTGTGCTCTCCCATTTTTCCTCGTAAACAAAATAGATATAAGATTGCCACCAAACGAAAATTTTAGAGTTCATGTGTGCAAAAAAAATTCGAAAACTATAGAGAATTATTTCGGGCACTACAAATGAACCCCAAAATCCATGTTAGGGAAATTCCACTAGTACAACCCCCTAATAATAGCTTGGTGGAATTTTATAGGAAAGGGACTTCTAACTGATCCCAACATGCTTTAAGTGTGGTGGATGTGCATGCCACATGCATGTTGAGTTTGCAAGTGGCCTAATGATCCAAAAATTAGGGGGAGTAGAAAAAATCAAATTCTCAAGTGGTTGGATATTTACCAACCCACTTTTTGCTTTTTGGAATTATCTCTCTCAGCATTTGTGCCTTTCCATTTGGGATGTTCAAATTTTTTTTTTTTTCGGGTCCAAACTTGTGCTCTCCCATTTTTCCTCGTAAACAAAAAAGATATAAGATCGCAACAAAACGAAAATTTTAGAGTTCATGTGTGCAAAAAAAATTCGAAAACTATAGAGAATTATTTCAGGCACTAAAAATGAGCCCCAAAATCCATGTTTGGGAAATTCCACTAGTACAACCCCCTAATAATAGCTTGGTGGAATTTTATAGGAAAGGGACTTCTAACTAATCCCAACATGCTTTATGTGTGGTGGATGTGCATGCCACAAGCAAGTTGAGGATGCAAGTGGCCTAATGATCCAAAAATTAGGGGGAGTTGAAAAAGTCCAATTCTCATGTGGTTGGATATTTACCAACCCACTTTTTGCTTATCCTTAAAAATCACTTTTTGCTTTTTGGAATTATCTCTCTCAGCATTTGTGCATTTCCATTTGGGATGTTCAAATTTTTTTTTTTTTTCGGGTCCAAAGTTGTGCTCTCCCATTTTTCCTCGTAAACAAAATAGATATAAGATCGCAACAAAACGAAAATTTTAGAGTTCATGTGTGCAAAAAAGTTTCGATAACCATAGATAATTATTTCAGGCACTAAAAATGAGCCCCAAAATCCATGTTTGGGAAATTCCACTAGTACAACCCCCTAAAAATAGCTTGGTGGAATTTTATAAGAAAGGGACTTCTAACTGATCCCAACATGCTTTAAGTGTGGTGGATGTGCATGCCACAAGCATGTTGAGGATGCAAGTGGCCTAATGATCAAAAAATTAGGGGGACTAGAAAAAATCAAATTCTCAAGTGGTTGGATATTTACCAACCCACTTTTTGCCTATCCTTAAAAATCACTTTTTGCTTTGTGGAATTATCTCTCTCAGCATTTGTGCATTTCAATTTGGGATGTTCAAATTTTTTTTTTTTGGGTCCAAACTTGTGCTCTCCCATTTTTCCTCGTAAACAAAATAGATATAAGATTGCCACCAAACGAAAATTTTAGAGTTCATGTGTGCAAAAAAAATTCGAAAACTATAGAGAATTATTTCGGGCACTACAAATGAACCCCAAAATCCATGTTAGGGAAATTCCACTAGTACAACCCCCTAATAATAGCTTGGTGGAATTTTATAGGAAAGGGACTTCTAACTGATCCCAACATGCTTTAAGTGTGGTGGATGTGCATGCCACATGCATGTTGAGTTTGCAAGTGGCCTAATGATCCAAAAATTAGGGGGAGTAGAAAAAATCAAATTCTCAAGTGGTTGGATATTTACCAACCCACTTTTTGCTTTTTGGAATTATCTCTCTCAGCATTTGTGCCTTTCCATTTGGGATGTTCAAATTTTTTTTTTTTTCGGGTCCAAACTTGTGCTCTCCCATTTTTCCTCGTAAACAAAAAAGATATAAGATCGCAACAAAACGAAAATTTTAGAGTTCATGTGTGCAAAAAAAATTCGAAAACTATAGAGAATTATTTCAGGCACTAAAAATGAGCCCCAAAATCCATGTTTGGGAAATTCCACTAGTACAACCCCCTAATAATAGCTTGGTGGAATTTTATAGGAAAGGGACTTCTAACTAATCCCAACATGCTTTATGTGTGGTGGATGTGCATGCCACAAGCAAGTTGAGGATGCAAGTGGCCTAATGATCCAAAAATTAGGGGGAGTTGAAAAAGTCCAATTCTCATGTGGTTGGATATTTACCAACCCACTTTTTGCTTATCCTTAAAAATCACTTTTTGCTTTTTGGAATTATCTCTCTCAGCATTTGTGCATTTCCATTTGGGATGTTCAAATTTTTTTTTTTTTTCGGGTCCAAAGTTGTGCTCTCCCATTTTTCCTCGTAAACAAAATAGATATAAGATCGCAACAAAACGAAAATTTTAGAGTTCATGTGTGCAAAAAAGTTTCGATAACCATAGATAATTATTTCAGGCACTAAAAATGAGCCCCAAAATCCATGTTTGGGAAATTCCACTAGTACAACCCCCTAAAAATAGCTTGGTGGAATTTTATAAGAAAGGGACTTCTAACTGATCCCAACATGCTTTAAGTGTGGTGGATGTGCATGCCACAAGCATGTTGAGGATGCAAGTGGCCTAATGATCAAAAAATTAGGGGGACTAGAAAAAATCAAATTCTCAAGTGGTTGGATATTTACCAACCCACTTTTTGCCTATCCTTAAAAATCACTTTTTGCTTTGTGGAATTATCTCTCTCAGCATTTGTGCATTTCAATTTGGGATGTTCAAATTTTTTTTTTTTGGGTCCAAACTTGTGCTCTCCCATTTTTCCTCGTAAACAAAATAGATATAAGATTGCCACCAAACGAAAATTTTAGAGTTCATGTGTGCAAAAAAAATTCGAAAACTATAGAGAATTATTTCGGGCACTACAAATGAACCCCAAAATCCATGTTAGGGAAATTCCACTAGTACAACCCCCTAATAATAGCTTGGTGGAATTTTATAGGAAAGGGACTTCTAACTGATCCCAACATGCTTTAAGTGTGGTGGATGTGCATGCCACATGCATGTTGAGTTTGCAAGTGGCCTAATGATCCAAAAATTAGGGGGAGTAGAAAAAATCAAATTCTCAAGTGGTTGGATATTTACCAACCCACTTTTTGCTTTTTGGAATTATCTCTCTCAGCATTTGTGCCTTTCCATTTGGGATGTTCAAATTTTTTTTTTTTTCGGGTCCAAACTTGTGCTCTCCCATTTTTCCTCGTAAACAAAAAAGATATAAGATCGCAACAAAACGAAAATTTTAGAGTTCATGTGTGCAAAAAAAATTCGAAAACTATAGAGAATTATTTCAGGCACTAAAAATGAGCCCCAAAATCCATGTTTGGGAAATTCCACTAGTACAACCCCCTAATAATAGCTTGGTGGAATTTTATAGGAAAGGGACTTCTAACTAATCCCAACATGCTTTATGTGTGGTGGATGTGCATGCCACAAGCAAGTTGAGGATGCAAGTGGCCTAATGATCCAAAAATTAGGGGGAGTTGAAAAAGTCCAATTCTCATGTGGTTGGATATTTACCAACCCACTTTTTGCTTATCCTTAAAAATCACTTTTTGCTTTTTGGAATTATCTCTCTCAGCATTTGTGCATTTCCATTTGGGATGTTCAAATTTTTTTTTTTTTTCGGGTCCAAAGTTGTGCTCTCCCATTTTTCCTCGTAAACAAAATAGATATAAGATCGCAACAAAACGAAAATTTTAGAGTTCATGTGTGCAAAAAAGTTTCGATAACCATAGATAATTATTTCAGGCACTAAAAATGAGCCCCAAAATCCATGTTTGGGAAATTCCACTAGTACAACCCCCTAAAAATAGCTTGGTGGAATTTTATAAGAAAGGGACTTCTAACTGATCCCAACATGCTTTAAGTGTGGTGGATGTGCATGCCACAAGCATGTTGAGGATGCAAGTGGCCTAATGATCAAAAAATTAGGGGGACTAGAAAAAATCAAATTCTCAAGTGGTTGGATATTTACCAACCCACTTTTTGCCTATCCTTAAAAATCACTTTTTGCTTTGTGGAATTATCTCTCTCAGCATTTGTGCATTTCAATTTGGGATGTTCAAATTTTTTTTTTTTGGGTCCAAACTTGTGCTCTCCCATTTTTCCTCGTAAACAAAATAGATATAAGATTGCCACCAAACGAAAATTTTAGAGTTCATGTGTGCAAAAAAAATTCGAAAACTATAGAGAATTATTTCGGGCACTACAAATGAACCCCAAAATCCATGTTAGGGAAATTCCACTAGTACAACCCCCTAATAATAGCTTGGTGGAATTTTATAGGAAAGGGACTTCTAACTGATCCCAACATGCTTTAAGTGTGGTGGATGTGCATGCCACATGCATGTTGAGTTTGCAAGTGGCCTAATGATCCAAAAATTAGGGGGAGTAGAAAAAATCAAATTCTCAAGTGGTTGGATATTTACCAACCCACTTTTTGCTTTTTGGAATTATCTCTCTCAGCATTTGTGCCTTTCCATTTGGGATGTTCAAATTTTTTTTTTTTTCGGGTCCAAACTTGTGCTCTCCCATTTTTCCTCGTAAACAAAAAAGATATAAGATCGCAACAAAACGAAAATTTTAGAGTTCATGTGTGCAAAAAAAATTCGAAAACTATAGAGAATTATTTCAGGCACTAAAAATGAGCCCCAAAATCCATGTTTGGGAAATTCCACTAGTACAACCCCCTAATAATAGCTTGGTGGAATTTTATAGGAAAGGGACTTCTAACTAATCCCAACATGCTTTATGTGTGGTGGATGTGCATGCCACAAGCAAGTTGAGGATGCAAGTGGCCTAATGATCCAAAAATTAGGGGGAGTTGAAAAAGTCCAATTCTCATGTGGTTGGATATTTACCAACCCACTTTTTGCTTATCCTTAAAAATCACTTTTTGCTTTTTGGAATTATCTCTCTCAGCATTTGTGCATTTCCATTTGGGATGTTCAAATTTTTTTTTTTTTTCGGGTCCAAAGTTGTGCTCTCCCATTTTTCCTCGTAAACAAAATAGATATAAGATCGCAACAAAACGAAAATTTTAGAGTTCATGTGTGCAAAAAAGTTTCGATAACCATAGATAATTATTTCAGGCACTAAAAATGAGCCCCAAAATCCATGTTTGGGAAATTCCACTAGTACAACCCCCTAAAAATAGCTTGGTGGAATTTTATAAGAAAGGGACTTCTAACTGATCCCAACATGCTTTAAGTGTGGTGGATGTGCATGCCACAAGCATGTTGAGGATGCAAGTGGCCTAATGATCAAAAAATTAGGGGGACTAGAAAAAATCAAATTCTCAAGTGGTTGGATATTTACCAACCCACTTTTTGCCTATCCTTAAAAATCACTTTTTGCTTTGTGGAATTATCTCTCTCAGCATTTGTGCATTTCAATTTGGGATGTTCAAATTTTTTTTTTTTGGGTCCAAACTTGTGCTCTCCCATTTTTCCTCGTAAACAAAATAGATATAAGATTGCCACCAAACGAAAATTTTAGAGTTCATGTGTGCAAAAAAAATTCGAAAACTATAGAGAATTATTTCGGGCACTACAAATGAACCCCAAAATCCATGTTAGGGAAATTCCACTAGTACAACCCCCTAATAATAGCTTGGTGGAATTTTATAGGAAAGGGACTTCTAACTGATCCCAACATGCTTTAAGTGTGGTGGATGTGCATGCCACATGCATGTTGAGTTTGCAAGTGGCCTAATGATCCAAAAATTAGGGGGAGTAGAAAAAATCAAATTCTCAAGTGGTTGGATATTTACCAACCCACTTTTTGCTTTTTGGAATTATCTCTCTCAGCATTTGTGCCTTTCCATTTGGGATGTTCAAATTTTTTTTTTTTTCGGGTCCAAACTTGTGCTCTCCCATTTTTCCTCGTAAACAAAAAAGATATAAGATCGCAACAAAACGAAAATTTTAGAGTTCATGTGTGCAAAAAAAATTCGAAAACTATAGAGAATTATTTCAGGCACTAAAAATGAGCCCCAAAATCCATGTTTGGGAAATTCCACTAGTACAACCCCCTAATAATAGCTTGGTGGAATTTTATAGGAAAGGGACTTCTAACTAATCCCAACATGCTTTATGTGTGGTGGATGTGCATGCCACAAGCAAGTTGAGGATGCAAGTGGCCTAATGATCCAAAAATTAGGGGGAGTTGAAAAAGTCCAATTCTCATGTGGTTGGATATTTACCAACCCACTTTTTGCTTATCCTTAAAAATCACTTTTTGCTTTTTGGAATTATCTCTCTCAGCATTTGTGCATTTCCATTTGGGATGTTCAAATTTTTTTTTTTTTTCGGGTCCAAAGTTGTGCTCTCCCATTTTTCCTCGTAAACAAAATAGATATAAGATCGCAACAAAACGAAAATTTTAGAGTTCATGTGTGCAAAAAAGTTTCGATAACCATAGATAATTATTTCAGGCACTAAAAATGAGCCCCAAAATCCATGTTTGGGAAATTCCACTAGTACAACCCCCTAAAAATAGCTTGGTGGAATTTTATAAGAAAGGGACTTCTAACTGATCCCAACATGCTTTAAGTGTGGTGGATGTGCATGCCACAAGCATGTTGAGGATGCAAGTGGCCTAATGATCAAAAAATTAGGGGGACTAGAAAAAATCAAATTCTCAAGTGGTTGGATATTTACCAACCCACTTTTTGCCTATCCTTAAAAATCACTTTTTGCTTTGTGGAATTATCTCTCTCAGCATTTGTGCATTTCAATTTGGGATGTTCAAATTTTTTTTTTTTGGGTCCAAACTTGTGCTCTCCCATTTTTCCTCGTAAACAAAATAGATATAAGATTGCCACCAAACGAAAATTTTAGAGTTCATGTGTGCAAAAAAAATTCGAAAACTATAGAGAATTATTTCGGGCACTACAAATGAACCCCAAAATCCATGTTAGGGAAATTCCACTAGTACAACCCCCTAATAATAGCTTGGTGGAATTTTATAGGAAAGGGACTTCTAACTGATCCCAACATGCTTTAAGTGTGGTGGATGTGCATGCCACATGCATGTTGAGTTTGCAAGTGGCCTAATGATCCAAAAATTAGGGGGAGTAGAAAAAATCAAATTCTCAAGTGGTTGGATATTTACCAACCCACTTTTTGCTTTTTGGAATTATCTCTCTCAGCATTTGTGCCTTTCCATTTGGGATGTTCAAATTTTTTTTTTTTTCGGGTCCAAACTTGTGCTCTCCCATTTTTCCTCGTAAACAAAAAAGATATAAGATCGCAACAAAACGAAAATTTTAGAGTTCATGTGTGCAAAAAAAATTCGAAAACTATAGAGAATTATTTCAGGCACTAAAAATGAGCCCCAAAATCCATGTTTGGGAAATTCCACTAGTACAACCCCCTAGTAATAGCTTGGTGGAATTTTATAGGAAAGGGACTTCTAACTAATCCCAACATGCTTTATGTGTGGTGGATGTGCATGCCACAAGCAAGTTGAGGATGCAAGTGGCCTAATGATCCAAAAATTAGGGGGAGTTGAAAAAGTCCAATTCTCATGTGGTTGGATATTTACCAACCCACTTTTTGCTTATCCTTAAAAATCACTTTTTGCTTTTTGGAATTATCTCTCTCAGCATTTGTGCATTTCCATTTGGGATGTTCAAATTTTTTTTTTTTTTCGGGTCCAAAGTTGTGCTCTCCCATTTTTCCTCGTAAACAAAATAGATATAAGATCGCAACAAAACGAAAATTTTAGAGTTCATGTGTGCAAAAAAGTTTCGATAACCATAGATAATTATTTCAGGCACTAAAAATGAGCCCCAAAATCCATGTTTGGGAAATTCCACTAGTACAACCCCCTAAAAATAGCTTGGTGGAATTTTATAAGAAAGGGACTTCTAACTGATCCCAACATGCTTTAAGTGTGGTGGATGTGCATGCCACAAGCATGTTGAGGATGCAAGTGGCCTAATGATCAAAAAATTAGGGGGACTAGAAAAAATCAAATTCTCAAGTGGTTGGATATTTACCAACCCACTTTTTGCCTATCCTTAAAAATCACTTTTTGCTTTGTGGAATTATCTCTCTCAGCATTTGTGCATTTCAATTTGGGATGTTCAAATTTTTTTTTTTTGGGTCCAAACTTGTGCTCTCCCATTTTTCCTCGTAAACAAAATAGATATAAGATTGCCACCAAACGAAAATTTTAGAGTTCATGTGTGCAAAAAAAATTCGAAAACTATAGAGAATTATTTCGGGCACTACAAATGAACCCCAAAATCCATGTTAGGGAAATTCCACTAGTACAACCCCCTAATAATAGCTTGGTGGAATTTTATAGGAAAGGGACTTCTAACTGATCCCAACATGCTTTAAGTGTGGTGGATGTGCATGCCACATGCATGTTGAGTTTGCAAGTGGCCTAATGATCCAAAAATTAGGGGGAGTAGAAAAAATCAAATTCTCAAGTGGTTGGATATTTACCAACCCACTTTTTGCTTTTTGGAATTATCTCTCTCAGCATTTGTGCCTTTCCATTTGGGATGTTCAAATTTTTTTTTTTTTCGGGTCCAAACTTGTGCTCTCCCATTTTTCCTCGTAAACAAAAAAGATATAAGATCGCAACAAAACGAAAATTTTAGAGTTCATGTGTGCAAAAAAAATTCGAAAACTATAGAGAATTATTTCAGGCACTAAAAATGAGCCCCAAAATCCATGTTTGGGAAATTCCACTAGTACAACCCCCTAGTAATAGCTTGGTGGAATTTTATAGGAAAGGGACTTCTAACTAATCCCAACATGCTTTATGTGTGGTGGATGTGCATGCCACAAGCAAGTTGAGGATGCAAGTGGCCTAATGATCCAAAAATTAGGGGGAGTTGAAAAAGTCCAATTCTCATGTGGTTGGATATTTACCAACCCACTTTTTGCTTATCCTTAAAAATCACTTTTTGCTTTTTGGAATTATCTCTCTCAGCATTTGTGCATTTCCATTTGGGATGTTCAAATTTTTTTTTTTTTTCGGGTCCAAAGTTGTGCTCTCCCATTTTTCCTCGTAAACAAAATAGATATAAGATCGCAACAAAACGAAAATTTTAGAGTTCATGTGTGCAAAAAAGTTTCGATAACCATAGATAATTATTTCAGGCACTAAAAATGAGCCCCAAAATCCATGTTTGGGAAATTCCACTAGTACAACCCCCTAAAAATAGCTTGGTGGAATTTTATAAGAAAGGGACTTCTAACTGATCCCAACATGCTTTAAGTGTGGTGGATGTGCATGCCACAAGCATGTTGAGGATGCAAGTGGCCTAATGATCAAAAAATTAGGGGGACTAGAAAAAATCAAATTCTCAAGTGGTTGGATATTTACCAACCCACTTTTTGCCTATCCTTAAAAATCACTTTTTGCTTTGTGGAATTATCTCTCTCAGCATTTGTGCATTTCAATTTGGGATGTTCAAATTTTTTTTTTTTGGGTCCAAACTTGTGCTCTCCCATTTTTCCTCGTAAACAAAATAGATATAAGATTGCCACCAAACGAAAATTTTAGAGTTCATGTGTGCAAAAAAAATTCGAAAACTATAGAGAATTATTTCGGGCACTACAAATGAACCCCAAAATCCATGTTAGGGAAATTCCACTAGTACAACCCCCTAATAATAGCTTGGTGGAATTTTATAGGAAAGGGACTTCTAACTGATCCCAACATGCTTTAAGTGTGGTGGATGTGCATGCCACATGCATGTTGAGTTTGCAAGTGGCCTAATGATCCAAAAATTAGGGGGAGTAGAAAAAATCAAATTCTCAAGTGGTTGGATATTTACCAACCCACTTTTTGCTTTTTGGAATTATCTCTCTCAGCATTTGTGCCTTTCCATTTGGGATGTTCAAATTTTTTTTTTTTTCGGGTCCAAACTTGTGCTCTCCCATTTTTCCTCGTAAACAAAAAAGATATAAGATCGCAACAAAACGAAAATTTTAGAGTTCATGTGTGCAAAAAAAATTCGAAAACTATAGAGAATTATTTCAGGCACTAAAAATGAGCCCCAAAATCCATGTTTGGGAAATTCCACTAGTACAACCCCCTAGTAATAGCTTGGTGGAATTTTATAGGAAAGGGACTTCTAACTAATCCCAACATGCTTTATGTGTGGTGGATGTGCATGCCACAAGCAAGTTGAGGATGCAAGTGGCCTAATGATCCAAAAATTAGGGGGAGTTGAAAAAGTCCAATTCTCATGTGGTTGGATATTTACCAACCCACTTTTTGCTTATCCTTAAAAATCACTTTTTGCTTTTTGGAATTATCTCTCTCAGCATTTGTGCATTTCCATTTGGGATGTTCAAATTTTTTTTTTTTTTTCGGGTCCAAAGTTGTTCTCTCCCATTTTTCCTCGTAAACAAAATAGATATAAGATCGCAACAAAACGAAAATTTTAGAGTTCATGTGTGCAAAAAAGTTTCGATAACCATAGATAATTATTTCAGGCACTAAAAATGAGCCCCAAAATCCATGTTTGGGAAATTCCACTAGTACAACCCCCTAAAAATAGCTTGGTGGAATTTTATAAGAAAGGGACTTCTAACTGATCCCAACATGCTTTAAGTGTGGTGGATGTGCATGCCACAAGCATGTTGAGGATGCAAGTGGCCTAATGATCAAAAAATTAGGGGGACTAGAAAAAATCAAATTCTCAAGTGGTTGGATATTTACCAACCCACTTTTTGCCTATCCTTAAAAATCACTTTTTGCTTTGTGGAATTATCTCTCTCAGCATTTGTGCATTTCAATTTGGGATGTTCAAATTTTTTTTTTTTGGGTCCAAACTTGTGCTCTCCCATTTTTCCTCGTAAACAAAATAGATATAAGATTGCCACCAAACGAAAATTTTAGAGTTCATGTGTGCAAAAAAAATTCGAAAACTATAGAGAATTATTTCGGGCACTACAAATGAACCCCAAAATCCATGTTAGGGAAATTCCACTAGTACAACCCCCTAATAATAGCTTGGTGGAATTTTATAGGAAAGGGACTTCTAACTGATCCCAACATGCTTTAAGTGTGGTGGATGTGCATGCCACATGCATGTTGAGTTTGCAAGTGGCCTAATGATCCAAAAATTAGGGGGAGTAGAAAAAATCAAATTCTCAAGTGGTTGGATATTTACCAACCCACTTTTTGCTTTTTGGAATTATCTCTCTCAGCATTTGTGCCTTTCCATTTGGGATGTTCAAATTTTTTTTTTTTTCGGGTCCAAACTTGTGCTCTCCCATTTTTCCTCGTAAACAAAAAAGATATAAGATCGCAACAAAACGAAAATTTTAGAGTTCATGTGTGCAAAAAAAATTCGAAAACTATAGAGAATTATTTCAGGCACTAAAAATGAGCCCCAAAATCCATGTTTGGGAAATTCCACTAGTACAACCCCCTAGTAATAGCTTGGTGGAATTTTATAGGAAAGGGACTTCTAACTAATCCCAACATGCTTTATGTGTGGTGGATGTGCATGCCACAAGCAAGTTGAGGATGCAAGTGGCCTAATGATCCAAAAATTAGGGGGAGTTGAAAAAGTCCAATTCTCATGTGGTTGGATATTTACCAACCCACTTTTTGCTTATCCTTAAAAATCACTTTTTGCTTTTTGGAATTATCTCTCTCAGCATTTGTGCATTTCCATTTGGGATGTTCAAATTTTTTTTTTTTTTTCGGGTCCAAAGTTGTGCTCTCCCATTTTTCCTCGTAAACAAAATAGATATAAGATCGCAACAAAACGAAAATTTTAGAGTTCATGTGTGCAAAAAAGTTTCGATAACCATAGATAATTATTTCAGGCACTAAAAATGAGCCCCAAAATCCATGTTTGGGAAATTCCACTAGTACAACCCCCTAAAAATAGCTTGGTGGAATTTTATAAGAAAGGGACTTCTAACTGATCCCAACATGCTTTAAGTGTGGTGGATGTGCATGCCACAAGCATGTTGAGGATGCAAGTGGCCTAATGATCAAAAAATTAGGGGGACTAGAAAAAATCAAATTCTCAAGTGGTTGGATATTTACCAACCCACTTTTTGCCTATCCTTAAAAATCACTTTTTGCTTTGTGGAATTATCTCTCTCAGCATTTGTGCATTTCAATTTGGGATGTTCAAATTTTTTTTTTTTGGGTCCAAACTTGTGCTCTCCCATTTTTCCTCGTAAACAAAATAGATATAAGATTGCCACCAAACGAAAATTTTAGAGTTCATGTGTGCAAAAAAAATTCGAAAACTATAGAGAATTATTTCGGGCACTACAAATGAACCCCAAAATCCATGTTAGGGAAATTCCACTAGTACAACCCCCTAATAATAGCTTGGTGGAATTTTATAGGAAAGGGACTTCTAACTGATCCCAACATGCTTTAAGTGTGGTGGATGTGCATGCCACATGCATGTTGAGTTTGCAAGTGGCCTAATGATCCAAAAATTAGGGGGAGTAGAAAAAATCAAATTCTCAAGTGGTTGGATATTTACCAACCCACTTTTTGCTTTTTGGAATTATCTCTCTCAGCATTTGTGCCTTTCCATTTGGGATGTTCAAATTTTTTTTTTTTTCGGGTCCAAACTTGTGCTCTCCCATTTTTCCTCGTAAACAAAAAAGATATAAGATCGCAACAAAACGAAAATTTTAGAGTTCATGTGTGCAAAAAAAATTCGAAAACTATAGAGAATTATTTCAGGCACTAAAAATGAGCCCCAAAATCCATGTTTGGGAAATTCCACTAGTACAACCCCCTAATAATAGCTTGGTGGAATTTTATAGGAAAGGGACTTCTAACTAATCCCAACATGCTTTATGTGTGGTGGATGTGCATGCCACAAGCAAGTTGAGGATGCAAGTGGCCTAATGATCCAAAAATTAGGGGGAGTTGAAAAAGTCCAATTCTCATGTGGTTGGATATTTACCAACCCACTTTTTGCTTATCCTTAAAAATCACTTTTTGCTTTTTGGAATTATCTCTCTCAGCATTTGTGCATTTCCATTTGGGATGTTCAAATTTTTTTTTTTTTTTCGGGTCCAAAGTTGTGCTCTCCCATTTTTCCTCGTAAACAAAATAGATATAAGATCGCAACAAAACGAAAATTTTAGAGTTCATGTGTGCAAAAAAGTTTCGATAACCATAGATAATTATTTCAGGCACTAAAAATGAGCCCCAAAATCCATGTTTGGGAAATTCCACTAGTACAACCCCCTAAAAATAGCTTGGTGGAATTTTATAAGAAAGGGACTTCTAACTGATCCCAACATGCTTTAAGTGTGGTGGATGTGCATGCCACAAGCATGTTGAGGATGCAAGTGGCCTAATGATCAAAAAATTAGGGGGACTAGAAAAAATCAAATTCTCAAGTGGTTGGATATTTACCAACCCACTTTTTGCCTATCCTTAAAAATCACTTTTTGCTTTGTGGAATTATCTCTCTCAGCATTTGTGCATTTCAATTTGGGATGTTCAAATTTTTTTTTTTTGGGTCCAAACTTGTGCTCTCCCATTTTTCCTCGTAAACAAAATAGATATAAGATTGCCACCAAACGAAAATTTTAGAGTTCATGTGTGCAAAAAAAATTCGAAAACTATAGAGAATTATTTCGGGCACTACAAATGAACCCCAAAATCCATGTTAGGGAAATTCCACTAGTACAACCCCCTAATAATAGCTTGGTGGAATTTTATAGGAAAGGGACTTCTAACTGATCCCAACATGCTTTAAGTGTGGTGGATGTGCATGCCACATGCATGTTGAGTTTGCAAGTGGCCTAATGATCCAAAAATTAGGGGGAGTAGAAAAAATCAAATTCTCAAGTGGTTGGATATTTACCAACCCACTTTTTGCTTTTTGGAATTATCTCTCTCAGCATTTGTGCCTTTCCATTTGGGATGTTCAAATTTTTTTTTTTTTCGGGTCCAAACTTGTGCTCTCCCATTTTTCCTCGTAAACAAAAAAGATATAAGATCGCAACAAAACGAAAATTTTAGAGTTCATGTGTGCAAAAAAAATTCGAAAACTATAGAGAATTATTTCAGGCACTAAAAATGAGCCCCAAAATCCATGTTTGGGAAATTCCACTAGTACAACCCCCTAGTAATAGCTTGGTGGAATTTTATAGGAAAGGGACTTCTAACTAATCCCAACATGCTTTATGTGTGGTGGATGTGCATGCCACAAGCAAGTTGAGGATGCAAGTGGCCTAATGATCCAAAAATTAGGGGGAGTTGAAAAAGTCCAATTCTCATGTGGTTGGATATTTACCAACCCACTTTTTGCTTATCCTTAAAAATCACTTTTTGCTTTTTGGAATTATCTCTCTCAGCATTTGTGCATTTCCATTTGGGATGTTCAAATTTTTTTTTTTTTTTCGGGTCCAAAGTTGTGCTCTCCCATTTTTCCTCGTAAACAAAATAGATATAAGATCGCAACAAAACGAAAATTTTAGAGTTCATGTGTGCAAAAAAGTTTCGATAACCATAGATAATTATTTCAGGCACTAAAAATGAGCCCCAAAATCCATGTTTGGGAAATTCCACTAGTACAACCCCCTAAAAATAGCTTGGTGGAATTTTATAAGAAAGGGACTTCTAACTGATCCCAACATGCTTTAAGTGTGGTGGATGTGCATGCCACAAGCATGTTGAGGATGCAAGTGGCCTAATGATCAAAAAATTAGGGGGACTAGAAAAAATCAAATTCTCAAGTGGTTGGATATTTACCAACCCACTTTTTGCCTATCCTTAAAAATCACTTTTTGCTTTGTGGAATTATCTCTCTCAGCATTTGTGCATTTCAATTTGGGATGTTCAAATTTTTTTTTTTTGGGTCCAAACTTGTGCTCTCCCATTTTTCCTCGTAAACAAAATAGATATAAGATTGCCACCAAACGAAAATTTTAGAGTTCATGTGTGCAAAAAAAATTCGAAAACTATAGAGAATTATTTCGGGCACTACAAATGAACCCCAAAATCCATGTTAGGGAAATTCCACTAGTACAACCCCCTAATAATAGCTTGGTGGAATTTTATAGGAAAGGGACTTCTAACTGATCCCAACATGCTTTAAGTGTGGTGGATGTGCATGCCACATGCATGTTGAGTTTGCAAGTGGCCTAATGATCCAAAAATTAGGGGGAGTAGAAAAAATCAAATTCTCAAGTGGTTGGATATTTACCAACCCACTTTTTGCTTTTTGGAATTATCTCTCTCAGCATTTGTGCCTTTCCATTTGGGATGTTCAAATTTTTTTTTTTTTCGGGTCCAAACTTGTGCTCTCCCATTTTTCCTCGTAAACAAAAAAGATATAAGATCGCAACAAAACGAAAATTTTAGAGTTCATGTGTGCAAAAAAAATTCGAAAACTATAGAGAATTATTTCAGGCACTAAAAATGAGCCCCAAAATCCATGTTTGGGAAATTCCACTAGTACAACCCCCTAGTAATAGCTTGGTGGAATTTTATAGGAAAGGGACTTCTAACTAATCCCAACATGCTTTATGTGTGGTGGATGTGCATGCCACAAGCAAGTTGAGGATGCAAGTGGCCTAATGATCCAAAAATTAGGGGGAGTTGAAAAAGTCCAATTCTCATGTGGTTGGATATTTACCAACCCACTTTTTGCTTATCCTTAAAAATCACTTTTTGCTTTTTGGAATTATCTCTCTCAGCATTTGTGCATTTCCATTTGGGATGTTCAAATTTTTTTTTTTTTTCGGGTCCAAAGTTGTGCTCTCCCATTTTTCCTCGTAAACAAAATAGATATAAGATCGCAACAAAACGAAAATTTTAGAGTTCATGTGTGCAAAAAAGTTTCGATAACCATAGATAATTATTTCAGGCACTAAAAATGAGCCCCAAAATCCATGTTTGGGAAATTCCACTAGTACAACCCCCTAAAAATAGCTTGGTGGAATTTTATAAGAAAGGGACTTCTAACTGATCCCAACATGCTTTAAGTGTGGTGGATGTGCATGCCACAAGCATGTTGAGGATGCAAGTGGCCTAATGATCAAAAAATTAGGGGGACTAGAAAAAATCAAATTCTCAAGTGGTTGGATATTTACCAACCCACTTTTTGCCTATCCTTAAAAATCACTTTTTGCTTTGTGGAATTATCTCTCTCAGCATTTGTGCATTTCAATTTGGGATGTTCAAATTTTTTTTTTTTGGGTCCAAACTTGTGCTCTCCCATTTTTCCTCGTAAACAAAATAGATATAAGATTGCCACCAAACGAAAATTTTAGAGTTCATGTGTGCAAAAAAAATTCGAAAACTATAGAGAATTATTTCGGGCACTACAAATGAACCCCAAAATCCATGTTAGGGAAATTCCACTAGTACAACCCCCTAATAATAGCTTGGTGGAATTTTATAGGAAAGGGACTTCTAACTGATCCCAACATGCTTTAAGTGTGGTGGATGTGCATGCCACATGCATGTTGAGTTTGCAAGTGGCCTAATGATCCAAAAATTAGGGGGAGTAGAAAAAATCAAATTCTCAAGTGGTTGGATATTTACCAACCCACTTTTTGCTTTTTGGAATTATCTCTCTCAGCATTTGTGCCTTTCCATTTGGGATGTTCAAATTTTTTTTTTTTTCGGGTCCAAACTTGTGCTCTCCCATTTTTCCTCGTAAACAAAAAAGATATAAGATCGCAACAAAACGAAAATTTTAGAGTTCATGTGTGCAAAAAAAATTCGAAAACTATAGAGAATTATTTCAGGCACTAAAAATGAGCCCCAAAATCCATGTTTGGGAAATTCCACTAGTACAACCCCCTAATAATAGCTTGGTGGAATTTTATAGGAAAGGGACTTCTAACTAATCCCAACATGCTTTATGTGTGGTGGATGTGCATGCCACAAGCAAGTTGAGGATGCAAGTGGCCTAATGATCCAAAAATTAGGGGGAGTTGAAAAAGTCCAATTCTCATGTGGTTGGATATTTACCAACCCACTTTTTGCTTATCCTTAAAAATCACTTTTTGCTTTTTGGAATTATCTCTCTCAGCATTTGTGCATTTCCATTTGGGATGTTCAAATTTTTTTTTTTTTTTCGGGTCCAAAGTTGTGCTCTCCCATTTTTCCTCGTAAACAAAATAGATATAAGATCGCAACAAAACGAAAATTTTAGAGTTCATGTGTGCAAAAAAGTTTCGATAACCATAGATAATTATTTCAGGCACTAAAAATGAGCCCCAAAATCCATGTTTGGGAAATTCCACTAGTACAACCCCCTAAAAATAGCTTGGTGGAATTTTATAAGAAAGGGACTTCTAACTGATCCCAACATGCTTTAAGTGTGGTGGATGTGCATGCCACAAGCATGTTGAGGATGCAAGTGGCCTAATGATCAAAAAATTAGGGGGACTAGAAAAAATCAAATTCTCAAGTGGTTGGATATTTACCAACCCACTTTTTGCCTATCCTTAAAAATCACTTTTTGCTTTGTGGAATTATCTCTCTCAGCATTTGTGCATTTCAATTTGGGATGTTCAAATTTTTTTTTTTTGGGTCCAAACTTGTGCTCTCCCATTTTTCCTCGTAAACAAAATAGATATAAGATTGCCACCAAACGAAAATTTTAGAGTTCATGTGTGCAAAAAAAATTCGAAAACTATAGAGAATTATTTCGGGCACTACAAATGAACCCCAAAATCCATGTTAGGGAAATTCCACTAGTACAACCCCCTAATAATAGCTTGGTGGAATTTTATAGGAAAGGGACTTCTAACTGATCCCAACATGCTTTAAGTGTGGTGGATGTGCATGCCACATGCATGTTGAGTTTGCAAGTGGCCTAATGATCCAAAAATTAGGGGGAGTAGAAAAAATCAAATTCTCAAGTGGTTGGATATTTACCAACCCACTTTTTGCTTTTTGGAATTATCTCTCTCAGCATTTGTGCCTTTCCATTTGGGATGTTCAAATTTTTTTTTTTTTCGGGTCCAAACTTGTGCTCTCCCATTTTTCCTCGTAAACAAAAAAGATATAAGATCGCAACAAAACGAAAATTTTAGAGTTCATGTGTGCAAAAAAAATTCGAAAACTATAGAGAATTATTTCAGGCACTAAAAATGAGCCCCAAAATCCATGTTTGGGAAATTCCACTAGTACAACCCCCTAATAATAGCTTGGTGGAATTTTATAGGAAAGGGACTTCTAACTAATCCCAACATGCTTTATGTGTGGTGGATGTGCATGCCACAAGCAAGTTGAGGATGCAAGTGGCCTAATGATCCAAAAATTAGGGGGAGTTGAAAAAGTCCAATTCTCATGTGGTTGGATATTTACCAACCCACTTTTTGCTTATCCTTAAAAATCACTTTTTGCTTTTTGGAATTATCTCTCTCAGCATTTGTGCATTTCCATTTGGGATGTTCAAATTTTTTTTTTTTTTTCGGGTCCAAAGTTGTGCTCTCCCATTTTTCCTCGTAAACAAAATAGATATAAGATCGCAACAAAACGAAAATTTTAGAGTTCATGTGTGCAAAAAAGTTTCGATAACCATAGATAATTATTTCAGGCACTAAAAATGAGCCCCAAAATCCATGTTTGGGAAATTCCACTAGTACAACCCCCTAAAAATAGCTTGGTGGAATTTTATAAGAAAGGGACTTCTAACTGATCCCAACATGCTTTAAGTGTGGTGGATGTGCATGCCACAAGCATGTTGAGGATGCAAGTGGCCTAATGATCAAAAAATTAGGGGGACTAGAAAAAATCAAATTCTCAAGTGGTTGGATATTTACCAACCCACTTTTTGCCTATCCTTAAAAATCACTTTTTGCTTTGTGGAATTATCTCTCTCAGCATTTGTGCATTTCAATTTGGGATGTTCAAATTTTTTTTTTTTGGGTCCAAACTTGTGCTCTCCCATTTTTCCTCGTAAACAAAATAGATATAAGATTGCCACCAAACGAAAATTTTAGAGTTCATGTGTGCAAAAAAAATTCGAAAACTATAGAGAATTATTTCGGGCACTACAAATGAACCCCAAAATCCATGTTAGGGAAATTCCACTAGTACAACCCCCTAATAATAGCTTGGTGGAATTTTATAGGAAAGGGACTTCTAACTGATCCCAACATGCTTTAAGTGTGGTGGATGTGCATGCCACATGCATGTTGAGTTTGCAAGTGGCCTAATGATCCAAAAATTAGGGGGAGTAGAAAAAATCAAATTCTCAAGTGGTTGGATATTTACCAACCCACTTTTTGCTTTTTGGAATTATCTCTCTCAGCATTTGTGCCTTTCCATTTGGGATGTTCAAATTTTTTTTTTTTTCGGGTCCAAACTTGTGCTCTCCCATTTTTCCTCGTAAACAAAAAAGATATAAGATCGCAACAAAACGAAAATTTTAGAGTTCATGTGTGCAAAAAAAATTCGAAAACTATAGAGAATTATTTCAGGCACTAAAAATGAGCCCCAAAATCCATGTTTGGGAAATTCCACTAGTACAACCCCCTAATAATAGCTTGGTGGAATTTTATAGGAAAGGGACTTCTAACTAATCCCAACATGCTTTATGTGTGGTGGATGTGCATGCCACAAGCAAGTTGAGGATGCAAGTGGCCTAATGATCCAAAAATTAGGGGGAGTTGAAAAAGTCCAATTCTCATGTGGTTGGATATTTACCAACCCACTTTTTGCTTATCCTTAAAAATCACTTTTTGCTTTTTGGAATTATCTCTCTCAGCATTTGTGCATTTCCATTTGGGATGTTCAAATTTTTTTTTTTTTTTCGGGTCCAAAGTTGTGCTCTCCCATTTTTCCTCGTAAACAAAATAGATATAAGATCGCAACAAAACGAAAATTTTAGAGTTCATGTGTGCAAAAAAGTTTCGATAACCATAGATAATTATTTCAGGCACTAAAAATGAGCCCCAAAATCCATGTTTGGGAAATTCCACTAGTACAACCCCCTAAAAATAGCTTGGTGGAATTTTATAAGAAAGGGACTTCTAACTGATCCCAACATGCTTTAAGTGTGGTGGATGTGCATGCCACAAGCATGTTGAGGATGCAAGTGGCCTAATGATCAAAAAATTAGGGGGACTAGAAAAAATCAAATTCTCAAGTGGTTGGATATTTACCAACCCACTTTTTGCCTATCCTTAAAAATCACTTTTTGCTTTGTGGAATTATCTCTCTCAGCATTTGTGCATTTCAATTTGGGATGTTCAAATTTTTTTTTTTTGGGTCCAAACTTGTGCTCTCCCATTTTTCCTCGTAAACAAAATAGATATAAGATTGCCACCAAACGAAAATTTTAGAGTTCATGTGTGCAAAAAAAATTCGAAAACTATAGAGAATTATTTCGGGCACTACAAATGAACCCCAAAATCCATGTTAGGGAAATTCCACTAGTACAACCCCCTAATAATAGCTTGGTGGAATTTTATAGGAAAGGGAC
>NW_027182108.1:2500-22500 GCF_029961685.1 Aristolochia californica | reverse complement strand
ATATTTTTATTTTAGGGTTTCATCGAAGAAGGAGAAAAATCAATAAAGAAAGAATTTGTCGGAATATTAGATCTTTTTTTTTATATCGAGACCCATCCCATACCCATACCTTTATCACATTTCTCTGCCTTCCAGGAGGATTAGATCATTACGAAAACTTCGCTTCGAGCTTAACTCCTCCCCCTTTCCATTTCACTCCTACTGTTTAGGTCTGTTACCAATGGAAGGCCGGCAACAGAACACAGGTCAGATGATACCTCGTCGGATGATTCTTATAAAGAAGATGATAGATTTTAGAAACTAAAGAATGAAAAAAAAAAAGATGAGAAATTCAATGGGATTCTTGATTAGATCAGGAATCCCATTTTTGATTCGGTATGGATAAAAGATCTTCCTATGTTATACTATTCAATTCTCGACGATGAATCGATTTAATAGATCAGATATTGTTATTCATATTCATAATATAATATTGAATATTGATCCGATTCAGTATCAACCATCAGGATGCACCCATTGAATTTACAGGAGAAATCTTTTTATTTTTATTTTTTTTTTTCTATGGGATTAGATCCCGAGTTATTGCGAAGCAAAAAAAAACGATGAGATTATGGAAGTCAATATTCTCGCATTTATTGCGACTGCGCTGTTCATTTTAGTTCCTACTGCTTTTTTACTTATCATCTACGTAAAAACAGTCAGTCAAAATGATTAGAATTAAACTTGACTTATTAGCTCTTATCAATGATTGACGAAATAAAAGGGATTCCAATTCCAAGTCTTAAATGAAATTAGAGAACTGGAATCAACAGTATAATAGATGGTGTAGTAGAAAGGTTCATATAGTTCTTTCTACCACACTATCTATTATTATATTGTAAAAATATTGTATTGCATGTATAAAGTTGTATTGTATAAATTCAAAAAATGGATGGGTTTGATATAGACTAGATACAATATCTATCCATATAAATGAAGTAATTGATTGGGCCGTTAACAGATACCCCACGGAGTTCTATAGTCACTTCTTCGGATTTGAAAAATAAGTATAAGTAGTAAACACCACCCATTTTTCATGCTTGAGCCATGACATGAGGTGAGTCAATAAAGCATAAATAGGATTCCTAGAAGTATAAAACTTAAGTGAGCACGGATCACCCGACGCAAGATCTTATTATGCGTAGTACCCCTTTGAACAACCACTACGTCTATGGCATCTCCAGTAGAAAGTACGTATCCACGTAATAGTAGCAGTACTTCCTCTTTGAACAGTCAAGAGGGAAAAACAAATAAAAAAATAGGGGTTGGTTGCTCCTCATTGTAATATCCATAATTATGGTAAGAGCGGGTTCATCGAAATCGAATATTATATTTAGGAATAGGAAGAGTTCGGCTGGAAAAATTTCCTATCATGCGCATTCCTTTGAGTTTCGAAATACGAACAACATCAGAATCAAATCATTCAAATATTGATCGAAAGATCATTGTTCATATATTACTGGATTACCCTAGAATTTTTGAAATGGATTATCTTAAAACGCTTCGCGGAACGGTCCATTAAACATAAGCACCATTGATCCAATTTGATTACTCAACTTAATTAGTAGTACCCCTAGAGTCCACTTCTTCCCCATACTACGAGTGAAAGGGAAAACGTAAAGACCACCATTAAAGCAGCCCAAGCGAGACTTACTATATCCATGTAAATTATCTCCCCGATCTCTATGAATATGAAGGAATTATTCCATTATTAATCACTAATAATAGTGGAATCAATGGTGCAGAGTCAAAATGGCATTTTGCTCTAACGCTATTGATGAACCAATCCAATGAATACAAGAGTTCCTATACTCTAATTACAAGGATCTCCGGTCGAATCGGAAAGCAGTAAGCAAAAGCAAGATATACAACTACCCTTGGAGATCTTAAAGGAATGTTACTAATGAAAGATGTAGGAATAGTAAGACCCATTGTTTGTTTTGTTAGCTTTCATAAGCATAAGAAAAAAAAATGGAATATAAATAGAATATATATATATACCATAAAGATGTAAAAGATAACTATCTTAACTATCTATCACATACCTCTATCTACCCCCCAAGTCTTACTGTCTCTGTTTCTTTCTGTGAAACAATCGGGGGACACCCCATTACGTTCTTGGCAGGGTGTTACAAAAAACGGAGAAGTATTTTTCAACTTTTATTAGAAAATTAGATTCTATATTCTATAATATAGATATAGAATAGTTAGTTATTCTATAACTATAATAGTTATAGTTAAGAGTTGATTACCCATCCAATCCAATATTGATTGGATACCTGAGTAAGTACTCAGGGATTCTCGTGAGTCTGGATACAAAATACAAACTATCCTTAGCCCTTTCCGCAACTCCCAATTTGATTCCCCACCAACCTACCCAATTTAATTCAAGACTCAGTCAGTGGGCACCACCCTAGTAAGGTAGGGTAATTAGGAAGTATTGATAGTGCTTCCTATAATCTCCCTCAGATCCTAGAATAGAAGCAAGGATTGGATTTACATTTAGGAACCGAACCCCCTTTCCTTCGGCTACCCCGATTTTAGGTATCTGACTTTCGTAGTTCTGAATCTCACAATTTCAGTTTTACTATCGATTCGATTGATAAATCAAATACAAAGAAATAGCCCGAACCAACCAGTAATCAGTCATAAATCGGTTTTTTTTCATATTGATACCCGATTTTAACCATAACCAAATGATAAAAATTCAAGTCTTTTTTTTTTATAGAACCTCTGTATTCTTAAAATACAGTATCTACAACCCTAGTCATGCTTCTGTCAGGCAAGAATTTTGTGAGTTCTATTAGCATATGTGAGTTCTATTAGCATAGAAGGATAAGGTATTCCGAAGCTTTTCTTTTGTTGATCAGGCGACACCCGGATTTGAACTGGGGAGAAAGGGATTTGCAGTCCCGCGCCTTACCACTCGGCCATGCCGCCAAAATGATCCAAAATAGACCTAACTCTTTCTTTTTTTTTTTTTTTTGGGGGGGGGGGGTTACTCAACCTTTTTTTGGTTTGAGTTGGATTTTTAAAACGGGTTTCTTTATCCCTTTCCAAAAGGGATCCCTGGGTCCAGGGTTCTCTTGATTGTATAGTGTTTCAAAACATAATATTTTTTTTTATATTGAAACAGAAAAAAGATATTTCTAGGCACAGAGTCCAAAATTCAGAGTAAATTGGAGCCATTAATTATTTCCTGTGAATTCATGAACAGTTCTTGGATTTTGATCTAACGTTTTCTTTCCTTACCTTAATAATTAAATTAATAACATAAGAAAACAAAAAAGTTGATACACGACTAATCAGTATCAATTGTTTTCAATTTCAATTATAACAACATATATGTGTATATGTAAACCCTCGAACATAAATTGTTACACGCATACCTAGTCCTATCCACCTTATCTTATAGGGAATTGTCGTGCTTGAATTTTGCATTGAATATTTTTCTATTGAATAAGTTGAATCTAAATTGGAAATTCGCATATAGCACCCCGAAAAGAGGGGATATGCAGATAACTAGATAGCTATATCTGGATATACTTATACAATGCCCTTTACGCACTTCAATCGTATTCTACTAATTCTACTAACACTAACAAGAGCTCCCTCTTCTCTGTGAATCCTTTTTTGAACAATGGTGGAATCAATGAAATAAGTTAAGTGCTAAAATAAAAACCAACTCGATACTGTTCCGGATTATTCTGTCTTTATCTCATTCATAGAGAATGGATCAAATCATGAATCTATTTCTGGTACCCAATCTTATTTCTGATACCCAATCTTATTTCTGATACCCAATCTTATCGTAATATCATAATAACAGGTAGAAATTGGATCCATTTGTATATTCTATACAAGACTCCATCAGTCTAAGCTAAGGGGCAGAATTTTGTTTCAAGGAATGTTTTATTAATCCATCTCCATTTGGATCCGTCGAAAATTATCTCTCTTTATTCCTCCGTCTATGCCAATTTCATAGGTCTATGGAATTGGATAAAATTTCATGTGATTCAGTAAAAAGAATATACATTCCATCATTGCTCGATCGATCTATATGGTTCGATAAAGACTTAACCAATAATGGGATTTTTTCAATAAATGGGAAACTTAATTAAGATGCTCCGGGATGAAAATGAGGGAATGTCTACAATACCTGGATTTAGTCAGATACAATTTGAAGGATTTTGTAGGTTCATTGATCAGGGCTTGACCGAAGAACTTCATAAGTTTCCAAAAATTGAAGATACAGATCAAGAAATAGAATTTCAATTATTTGTGGAAACATATCAATTGGTGGAACCCTTGATAAAAGAGAGAGATGCTGTGTATGAATCACTCACGTATTCTTCTGAATTATATGTACCCGCAGGATTAATTTGGAAACCCGGTAGAGATATGCAAGAGCAAACCGTATTTATTGGAAATATTCCTCTAATGAATTCCCTGGGAACCTCTATAGTAAATGGAATATACAGGATTGTGATCAATCAAATATTGCAAAGCCCCGGTATTTATTACCGTTCAGAATTGGACCATAACGGAATTGCTGTCTATACCGGCACAATAATATCAGATTGGGGAGGAAGGTCAGAATTAGAGATTGATAGAAAAGCAAGAATATGGGCCCGCGTGAGTAGGAAACAAAAAATATCTATTCTAGTTCTACTATCAGCTATGGGGTCGAATCTAAGAGAAATTCTGGATAATGCTTGCTACCCTGAAATTTTCTTGTCTTTCCTGAATGAAAAGGAAAAAAAAAAGATCGGGTCAAGGGAAAATGCCATTTTGGAGTTTTATCAACAATTTGCGTGTGTAGGTGGGGATCCAGTATTTTCGGAGTCCTTATGTAAGGAATTACAAAAGACATTTTTTCAACAAAGATGTGAATTAGGAAGGATTGGTCGACGAAACATGAACCGGAGACTGAATCTTGATATACCTCAGAACAATACATTTTTGTTACCACGAGATATATTGGCTGCTGCGGATCATTTGATCGGAATGAAATTTGGAATGGGCACACTTGACGATATGAATCACTTGAAAAATAAACGTATTCGTTCTGTAGCAGATCTGTTACAGGATCAATTGGGTTTGGCTCTGGTTCGTTTAGAAAATGTGGTTCGAGGAACTATATGTGGAGCAATCAGGTATAAATTAATACCGACTCCTCAGAATTTGGTAACTTCAACTCCATTAACAACTACTTATGAATCCTTTTTTGGATTACACCCTTTATCTCAAGTTTTGGATCGAACGAATCCATTGACACAAATAGTTCATGGGCGAAAATTGAGTTATTTGGGTCCTGGAGGATTAACTGGTCGAACTGCTAGTTTTCGGATACGGGATATCCACCCTAGTCATTATGGACGTATTTGTCCAATTGACACGTCCGAAGGGATCAATGTTGGACTTATTGGGTCCTTAGCTATTCATGCGAGGATTGGTTATTGGGGGTCTATAGAGAGTCCATTTTATGAGATATCTGAGAGATCTAAAGAGGTACTGGTGGTTTATTTAGCACCAAGTATAGATGAATACTATATGGTAGCGACAGGAAATTCTTTGGCCTTGAACCAGGATATTCAAGAAGAACAGGTTGTTCCAGTTCGATACCGTCAAGAATTCCTGACTATTGCATGGGAACAGATTCATCTTCGAAGCATTTTTCCCTTCCAATATTTTTCTATTGGAGCTTCCCTCATTCCTTTTATTGAGCATAATGATGCGAATCGGGCTTTAATGAGTTCTAATATGCAGCGCCAAGCAGTTCCGCTTTCTCGGTCCGAGAAGTGTATTGTTGGAACTGGGTTGGAACGCCAAGCGGCTCTAGATTCGGGGGTTTCTGCTATAGCCGAATGCGAGGGAAAGATTATTTATACCGATACTGACAAGATCATTTTATCAGGTAATGGAGACACTATAAGCATTCCATTAGTTATGTATCAACGTTCCAACAAAAACACTTGTATGCATCAAAAACCTCAGGCTACGCGGGGTAAATGCATTAAAAAGGGACAAATTTTAGCGGGTGGTGCGGCTACTGTTGGCGGTGAACTCGCTTTGGGAAAAAATGTATTAGTAGCTTATATGCCATGGGAAGGCTACAATTTTGAAGACGCGGTACTCATTAGTGAGCGTTTGGTATATGCCGATATTTATACTTCTTTTCACATCCGGAAATATGAAATTCAGACTCATGTGACAAGCCAAGGTCCTGAAAGAATCACTAGGGAAATACCCCATTTGGAAGCTCATTTACTCCGCAATTTAGACAGAAACGGAATTGTGATGCTGGGATCTTGGGTAGAAACAGGTGATATTTTAGTAGGTAAATTAACGCCTCAGGCGGCGAAAGAATCATCGTATGCTCCAGAAGATAGATTATTACGAGCCATACTTGGCATTCAGGTATCCACTGCAAAGGAAACTTGTCTAAAATTACCTATAGGGGGAAGGGGCCGGGTTATTGATGTGAGATGGATCCAGAAAAAAAAAAAGTCCAGTTATAATCCAGAAATTATTCGTGTATATATTTCACAGAAACGTGAAATCAAAGTAGGTGATAAAGTAGCTGGAAGGCATGGGAATAAAGGTATCATTTCGAAAATTTTGCCTAGACAAGATATGCCTTATTTGCAAGATGGAACACCAGTGGATATGGTCTTCAACCCATTAGGAGTACCTTCGCGAATGAATGTGGGACAGATATTTGAATGCTCTCTCGGGTTAGCGGGGAACTTGCTGGACAGACATTATAGAATAGCACCCTTTGATGAAAGATATGAGCAAGAAGCTTCGAGAAAATTAGTGTTTTCTGAATTATATGAAGCCAGAAAGCAAACAGCAAATCCATGGGTCTTTGAACCCGAGTATCCAGGAAAAAGCAGAATATTTGATGGAAGAACAGGAGATCCTTTTGAACAACCTGTTATAATAGGAAAACCCTATATCCTGAAATTAATTCATCAAGTTGATGATAAAATCCATGGGCGCTCCAGTGGACATTATGCACTTGTTACACAACAACCCCTTAGAGGGAGGGCCAAGCAAGGGGGACAACGAGTAGGAGAAATGGAAGTTTGGGCTCTAGAGGGATTTGGTGTTGCGCATATTTTACAAGAGATGCTTACTTATAAATCCGATCATATTAGAGCTCGCCAGGAAGTACTTGGTACTATGATTATTGGAGGAACAATACCTAACCCGGAGGATGCTCCCGAATCTTTTCGATTACTCGTTCGAGAACTACGGTCTTTGGCTCTGGAACTGAATCATTTCCTTGTATCTGAGAAGAACTTCCAGATTCATAGGAAGGAAGCTTGATCGGAATGAATCCGAATTTTTCTTCTATGATCGATCGGTATAAACATCAACAACTTCGAATTGGATCGGTTTCTCCCCAACAAATAAGTACGTGGGCCACCAAAATCCTACCTAATGGAGAAATAGTTGGAGAGGTGACAAAACCCTATACTTTTCATTACAAAACCAATAAACCGGAAAAAGATGGATTGTTTTGTGAAAGAATCTTTGGACCTATTAAAAGTGGAATTTGTGCTTGTGGAAATTATCGAGTGATCGGAGATGAAAAAGAAGACCCAAAATTTTGTGAACAATGCGGAGTCGAATTTGTTGATTCTCAGGTACGAAGATATCAAATGGGATACATCAAACTGGCATGCCCAGTGACTCATGTGTGGTATTTGAAACGTCTTCCCAGTTATATCGCGAATTTTTTAGATAAACCCCTTAAGGAATTAGAAGGCCTAGTATACTGCGATGTGTGATTTGATCGAAATCTTGATTTTACAGATTCGGAATGAGAAACTGTCACCCCATTCAATCCGATTGGGATGCCCCCGACTCTGACATGTCTCTTTGGAGGAGGAACATGAAGCTCAGAATTATGGGTGTATTAAATACTTCCAAATAGAAAAGGGAATTGATCCATGGTCGATTCCATAATAGATAAATCGGAATTGCTAGTTATACCTCGTGAAAAAAAAAACTTCTTTCGTGGAATTAGCCATTCCATTTGTTTTCGAAAGAGATTCCATTCAAGTAAACAAATATGGCATGGTTACAGGAGTTTATCCATCGCATATATGCTTCAAAGGATATCATAGCATAACCATCGAGGTGAAGTAGGGACCTAAAAGATCGAATGAAACGATGCATAGACAAGTAAATCCCTTATGAGATGAGTGAGTTCGAAGATATTCGAATTTTTATTTGAATTATTAAAATAAAAGGAATTTCTCATTCGAAGGGAAGTAGACTACTCAAAAATTTCTCATTTCCTTTCTGTCGTAATTGAATTGAATAACTAATTCATAAAGTAAAAGTAAGAATGAATAATGAGATATTGGTTGGTCCTCGCTGTGAACTTGAGTAAGGAGTAAATCTTTATGGGGCTTTCTAGAACAAAATGGGAATTGGAAAAAAAGAACCCCTTTCTTTATTTGATGTAACTACTTGAGCCGGATGAGAGGAAACCTTCACGTCCGATTTTTAAGGGGGGAATTCATAGGAACCTATCCCAATTTTTCTTTTGCTAGGCCCGTTGCTAAAAAACCCACTTTCTTACGATTACGAGGTTCATTCGAATATGAAATCCAATCCTGGAAATACAGCATCCCACTTTTTTTTACTACCCAAGGCTTCGATACATTTCGAAATCGAGAAATCTCTACTGGAGCGAGTGCTATCAGAGAACAATTAGCCGATCTGGATTTGCGAATTATTACAGATCATTCATTGGCAGAATGGAAGGAATTAGGGGAAGAGGGTTCCACCGGGAATGAATGGGAAGATAGAAAAATTGGAAGAAGAAAGGATTTTTTGGTTAGACGCATAGAATTAGCTAAGCATTTTATCCGAACAAACGTGGAACCAGAGTGGATGGTTTTGTGCTTATTACCAGTTCTTCCTCCCGAGTTGAGACCCATTATTCAGATAGATGGGGGTAAACTAATGAGCTCGGATATTAATGAACTCTATCGAAGAGTTATCTATCGGAACAATACTCTTACTGATCCATTAACAACAAGTAGATCCACACCAGGGGAATTAGTAATGTGTCAGGAGAAATTGGTACAAGAAGCCGTGGATACACTTCTTGATAATGGGATCCGCGGACAACCAATGAGGGACGGTCATAATAAAGTTTACAAATCGTTTTCAGATGTAATTGAAGGCAAAGAGGGGAGATTTCGCGAGACTTTACTTGGTAAACGAGTCGATTATTCGGGTCGTTCCGTCATTGTTGTGGGCCCTTCGCTTTCATTACATCGGTGTGGATTGCCTCGAGAAATAGCAATAGAGCTTTTCCAGACATTTTTAATTCGTGGTTTAATCAGACAACATCTTGCTTCCAACATAGGGATTGCTAAAAGTAAAATTAGGGAAAAAGAACCAATTGTATGGGAAATACTTCAAGAAGTTATGCAGGGGCATCCCGTATTGCTGAATAGAGCACCCACCCTGCATAGATTAGGCATACAGGCGTTCCAGCCTATTTTAGTGGAAGGACGTGCTATTTGTTTACATCCATTAGTTCGTAAGGGATTCAATGCAGACTTTGATGGGGATCAAATGGCTGTTCATGTACCTTTATCTTTGGAAGCTCAAGCGGAGGCTCATTTACTTATGTTTTCTCATATGAATCTCTTGTCTCCAGCTATTGGGGATCCCATTTCCATACCAACGCAAGATATGCTTATGGGACTCTATATATTAACAATCGGGAATCGTCGAGGTATTTGTGCAAATAGGTATAATCCATGGAATCGCGGACACTATAAAAATAAAATAGTTGGCGATAATAACTATAAGTATACGAAAGGGAAAGAACCTTATTTTTGTAGTTCCTATGATGCACTTGGAGCTTATCGTCAGAAACGAATCAATTTAGATAGCCCTTTGTGGCTCCGGTGGCGACTAGATCAACGTGTCATTGCCTCAAGAGAACTTCCTAGAGAAGTTCAATATGAATCCTCGGGAACCTATCATGAGATTTATGGACACTATTTAATAGTGAAAAGTGTCAAAAAAGAAATCCTTTGTATATACATTCGAACCACAGTTGGTCATATTTCTTTTTATAGAGAAATAGAAGAAGCCATACAAGGGTTTTGCCGGGCCTACTCATACGGTGCCTAAGCTAAGTAATTATGTGATATCCGGGCGAGCCTCCCTGGTTCAACCGGTATCCTAATTCCTTAATTTCTACGTGAATCAAGATCGAGGAAAGGAAGTCTTCGAATCACTGACTCAACCCCATTGGCGAATCCCACTCAGCGGAATACGGAGGTACTTATGGCGGAACGGCCCGATCTGGTCTTTCACAATAAAGTGATAGATGGAACTGTCATGAAACGACTTATTAGCAGATTAATAGATCACTTCGGGATGGCATATACATCACATATACTGGATCAAGTAAAGACTCTGGGTTTCCGGCAAGCCACCGCTACATCCATTTCATTAGGAATTGATGATCTTTTAACAATACCTTCTAAAGGATGGCTAGTCCAAGATGCTGAACAACAAAGTTTTATTTTAGAAAAGCACCATCATTATGGGAATGTACACGCGGTAGAAAAATTACGTCAATCCATTGAGATATGGTATGCTACAAGTGAATATTTGAGACAGGAAATGCATCTTAATTTTAGGATGACTGATCCTTCTAATCCAGTCCATATAATGTCCTTTTCGGGAGCTAGAGGAAATGCATCTCAGGTACACCAATTAGTAGGTATGAGGGGATTAATGTCGGATCCCCAAGGACAAATGATTGATTTACCCATTCAAAGCAATTTACGCGAAGGACTTTCTTTAACGGAATATATCATTTCCTGCTATGGGGCCCGCAAAGGAGTTGTGGATACTGCTGTACGAACATCAGATGCTGGATACCTCACGCGTAGACTTGTTGAAGTAGTTCAACACATTGTTGTACGTAGAACGGATTGTGGCACTATCCGAGGTATTTCCGTGAGTCCCCGAAATGGGATGACGGAAAAAATTATGATCCAAACATTAATTGGTCGTGTATTAGCAGACGATATATATATGGGTCTACGGTGTATCGCCGCTCGAAATCAAGATATCGGGATTGGACTTGTCAATCGCTTCATAACTTTTCAGGCACAACCAATATATATTCGAACTCCCTTCACTTGCCGTAGTACATCTTGGATCTGTCGATTATGTTATGGTCGAAGTCCCACTCATGGTGACCTGGTTGAATTAGGGGAAGCAGTGGGTATCATTGCGGGTCAATCAATTGGTGAACCCGGGACTCAACTAACATTAAGAACTTTTCATACTGGTGGAGTATTCACAGGTGGTACTGCAGAACAGGTACGAGCTCCTTTTAATGGAAAAATTAAATTAAATGAGGATTTGGTTCATCCAACACGTACACGTCATGGGCATCCTGCTTTTCTATGTTATATAGACCTGTATGTCACTATTGAGAGTCAAGGCATTATTCATAGTGTGAATATTCCACCAAAAAGTTTTCTTTTAGTTCAAAATGGTCAATATGTGGAATCAGAACAAGTGATCGCCGAGATTCGCGCTGGAACATCCACTTTGAATTTTAAAGAAAGAGTTCGAAAACATATTTATTCTGATTCAGAGGGAGAAATCCACTGGAGTACCGACGTGTACCATGCACCTGAATATACATATGGTAATGTTCATCTCTTACCAAAAACAAGCCATTTATGGATATTATCGGGGGATCCGTGCAGATCTAATATAGTGCCTTTTTCCCCCCACAGGGATCAAGATCAAATGAATGTTCATTCTCTTCCTGTCGAACAGAGATATATTTCTGGCCTCTCAGTGACTAATGATCGAGTGAGACACAAATTGTTTAGTTCGGGTCCTTTCGGTAAAAAAGTAGATAGGGGTTTTGATTATTCAAGACCAGATCGAATCATATCCAATGGTCATTGGAATTTCATATACCCTGCCATTCTCTACGAGAATTCTGATTTATTGGGGAAGAGGCGAAGAAATAGATTCATACTCCCATTCCAATATGATCAAGAACGAGAGAAAGAACTAATGTCCTGTTCTGGTATCTCGATTGAAATACTCATAACTGGTATTTTACGTAAAAATAGTATTCTTGCTTATTTCGACGATCCCCAATACAGAAGAAGCAATTCAGGAATTACTAAATATGGTACCATAGAGGTGGATTTCATCCTAAAAAAAGAAGATTTGATTGAATATCGAGGAGCAAAAGAATTTAGGCCGAAATACCAAATGAAAGTAGATCGCTTTTTTTTCATTCCCGAAGAAGTGCATATTTTACCCGGATCTTCGTCCATAATGGTACGGAACAATAGTCTCATTGGAGTAGGTACACGAATAGCTTTAAATACAAGAAGCCGAGTAGGTGGATTGGTCCGAGTGGAGAGGAAAAAGAAAAAGATTGAACTGAAAATATTTTCAGGAGATATCCATTTTCCCGGAGAAACAGATAAAATCTCTCGGCATAGCGGCATCTTGGTACCACCAGAAACGGGAGAAAAAAATTCTAAGGACTCAAAAAAATTGAAAAATTGGATCTATGTCCAACGGATTACACCCATCAAGAAAAAGTATTTTGTTTCGGTTCGGCCTGTAGTCACATATGAAATAGCCGATGGCATAAATTTAGCAACGCTTTTCCCCCAGGATCCGTTGCAGGAAAGAGATAATGTGCAACTCCGAGTTGTCAATTATATCCTTTATGGAAACGGCAAACCCATTCGAGGAATCTCTCACACAAATATTCAATTAGTTCGAACTTGTTTAGTATTGAATTGGGACCAAGGACGAAATGGTTCTATAGAAGAAGTCCATGCTTCCCTTGTTGAAGTAAGGACAAATGATCTGATTCGAAATTTCATAAGAATTGACTTAGTTAAGTCCCCTATTTCGTATACCGAAAAAAGGAATGATAGGGGAGGTTCGGGATTGAATCTCGATAATGGATCAGATCGCACCAATATTAATCCTTTTTACCCCAAGGCGAAGATTCAATCACTTACCCAACATCAAGGGACTATTCATATGTTGCTGAATAAAAATAAGCAATGCCAATCTTTTCTAATTTTGTCATCATCTAATTGTTCTCGAATTGGTCCATTCAATGGTTCCAAATCTCTCAGTGTGAGAAAAAAATCAATTAAAGAAGATTCCACGATTGCTATTAGCAATTTGTTAGGTCCCCTGGGTACTGTATCTAAAATTGCGAATTTTTATTCATCTTACTGCTTAATAACTTATAATCAGATCTTCTTAAATAAATATTTGCGACTTGAGAATTTAAAACAGCCTTTCAGAGCTATTCAATATTATTTAATAGATGAAAATGGGGGAATTTACAATCGCGATCCATGTAGTAACATCATTTTGAATCCATTCGATTTAAATTGGTGCTTTCTCCATCACAATTATTGTGAGAAGACATCCACAACAATTAGCCTTGGGCAGTTTATTTGTGAAAATGTATGTATATCAAAATATGGACCGCGCATAAAATCTGGTCAAGTTATAATTGTTCATGTTGACTCCTTAGTAATAAGATCGGCTAAGCCTCATTTGGCCACTCCGGGAGCAACCGTTCATGGCCATTATGGAGAAATTCTTTATGAAGGAGATACATTAGTTACATTTATATATGAAAAATCGAGATCGGGTGATATAACGCAGGGTCTTCCAAAAGTGGAACAGGTGTTAGAAGTGCGTTCAATTCATTCAATATCGATGAACTTGGAGAAGAGGGTTGAAGGTTGGAACGCACATATAACAAAAATTCTTGGAAATCCTTGGGGATTTTTAATTGGAGCTGAGCTAACCATAGCGCAAAGTCGTATTTCTTTGGTTAATAAGATCCAAAAGGTTTATCGATCCCAGGGGGTGCAGATCCATAATAGGCATATAGAGATTATTGTACGTCAAATAACATCAAAAGTGTTAGTTTCAGAAGATGGAATGTCTAATGTTTTTTCACCCGGAGAACTAATCGGATTGTTGCGAGCGGAACGCACAGGGCGCGCTTTAGAAGAAGCAATCTGTTACCGAGCCATTTTATTGGGAATAACGAAGGCATCTCTGAATACTCAAAGTTTCATATCTGAAGCGAGTTTTCAAGAAACCGCCCGAGTTTTGGCAAAAGCCGCTCTACGAGGTCGTATTGATTGGTTGAAAGGCCTGAAAGAGAATGTTGTTCTGGGGGGTATGATACCTGTTGGTACCGCATTTAAAGGATTAGTGCATCGTTCTAGGCAACACAACAACATTCCTTTGGAAATAAAAAAGAAGAATCTATTCGAGGGGAAAATAAGAGATATTTTTTTCCACCACAGAGAATTATTGGGTTTTTGCATACAAAAGACTTTCCATGATACAGCAGAACAATCATTTACAGGATTTAATGATTCCTAATAAGAGCATATTCATTCTTTTCTTTTAACTTTGAACTATATATCTATATATATATGGTATGTATGGTCCAGTCATTTGATTTGTTAATGTTAATAAAGATAATAACGAATAGAAAGTAATTAATGACTTGGACCGTGTATCAACGGCCAATCCCTGGCAGAAGGTTCCGTCGGAACAATTATTTATTTCAAGGTACCTTGTTTCTTAACAAAAAAAAAGGGAAAGTGTGGGTGTGAAATGACAAGAAGATACTGGAACATCAATTTAGAAGAGATGATGGAAGCGGGAGTGCATTTTGGTCATGGTACTAGGAAATGGAATCCTAGAATGTCACCTTACATCTCCGCAAAGCGTAAAGGTATTCATATTACAAATCTTACTAGAACGGCTCGTTTTTTGTCAGCAGCTTGTGATTTAGTTTTTGATGCAGCAAGTAGGGGAAAGCACTTTTTAATAGTTGGTACCAAAAGTCAAGCTGCGGATTCAGTAGCAGCAGCTGCAATAAGGGTTCGGTGTCATTATGTTAATAAAAAATGGCTCGGGGGTATGTTAACAAATTGGTCTACTACAGAAACGAGACTTCATAAATTCAGGGACTTGAGAGCGGAGGCGGGGAAACTCAAACGTCTCCCGAAAAGAGACGCAGCAATGTTGAAGAGACAATTATCTCACTTGCAAACATATCTGGGTGGGATCAAATATATGACGGAGTTACCCGAGATTGTAATCATCGTTGATCAGCAAGAAGAATATACGGCTCTTCGAGAATGTCTCACTTTGGGTATTCCGACGATTTGTTTAATCGATACAAATTGTGACCCGGATCTCGCAGATATTTCGATTCCAGCCAACGATGACGCTATAGCTTCAATCCGATTGATTCTTAACAAATTAGTATCCGCAATTTGTGAGGGTCGTTCTAGCTATATAAGAAATCATTGATTAATAATAAGATTAAGATAAGTCAATAACTTTTTGAACTCTATAGATTGATTGAATCGGTTACCATTCCTGAATCTCAAAAAAGAGATAAAAATGGATGGGGATATTCTGTGATTCCTTGGCACCTGAAATATGCGATTAAAGTCAAAGTGGGCGAGTCGAGAAAGAGATGGTTGAATCAAAATAATTAAAATTCCTTTTTTAGTTCTATTTCTGTCAGAGGGTAATATGAATTTTATACTATGTTCCATAAGCACACTAAGGGATATATACGATATATCTGGTGTGGAAGTGGGCCAACATTTATATTGGCAAATAGGGGGTTTCCAAGTCCACGCCCAAGTACTTATTACTTCTTGGGTCGTAATTGCTATCTTATTAGGTTCAGCCGCTATAGCTGTTCGGAATCCACAAACCGTTCCAACCGACGGTCAGAATTTTTTCGAATATGTCCTTGAATTCATTCGAGACCTGAGCAAAACTCAGATTGGAGAAGATTATGGCCCCTGGGTTCCTTTTATTGGAACTATGTTTCTATTTATTTTTGTTTCTAACTGGTCGGGTGCTCTTTTACCTTGGAAAATCATACAGTTACCTCATGGAGAGTTAGCAGCACCTACGAATGATATAAATACTACTGTTGCTTTAGCTTTACCCACATCAGTGGCATATTTCTATGCAGGTCTTACCAAAAAAGGGTTGGGTTATTTCGGTAAATACATTCAACCAACTCCAATACTTTTACCAATTAACATCCTAGAAGATTTCACAAAACCTTTATCACTTAGTTTTCGACTTTTCGGGAATATATTGGCTGATGAATTAGTAGTTGTTGTTCTTGTTTCTTTAGTACCTTCAGTAGTTCCTATACCTGTCATGTTCCTTGGATTATTCACAAGCGGGATTCAAGCTCTTATTTTTGCAACCTTAGCCGCGGCTTATATAGGTGAATCCATGGAGGGTCATCATTGACTAGCTTTCGAAAAAAAAAAGCTTATCCCAACTCTCGAGTGTCTCAAGATAATCTACTGGGGGAACACAATATATCCAAACGAGACATGTATGGTCTAGAGTAGGAACAAAAAAGATGTACGATATTTGGGAATTGTAAAAAAAAAAAGGAAAGAGATCTAAAAGATCTTTTTCCTAAGATTGACTTTATGGTCCATTTATGTTATGTCTCTCTAATCAATATTCTATGATATGATCATATTTTGTTCAGTCAATTACTCTATTTTTTTTTTCATAATTTGACTAAGAATTGTTATCTTATCTGTCTCCGACATGCGCCTAAAACAAAAAGAGTATGTTCTATAGAAAGAATAATTCCATTCTTATTTGATTTGATTCAATTTGATTCAACGATTGATCAAAGTTGTCATTAATTGCAATCAAATCTTTATACGTAATGATTCGGGCTGACGATCCCATCCATTTATATTCATGCAGGGGTCGCGATAATGATAAGTAAAAGGAAGAGAAGAGTTTACAAGCAAATAAGATTCATAAAAAAGTCGATTAGGGGGTCGTGCTGAGCTAGGTATGGATATATATGTGTAGTGTAATGGCTATAAGCCAATTCCTGTGTATGTTTCGAAGCATGATTCTATTCTTCGACTAGAATCCGATTCAACAGCATAAAGAATGGTTTACGTTATGCAAGAAACACATGTATATGTGATATTAGATATTCATTAATTATCCATATATGGACTATACATACAAATAAAATAATAGAAATATATATTCTATTCTATTTTTTATTTATTATATTATTATTATTTTTTATTTTATATTATAATATTATTTTATATTTTGTATATAATATATTATTATTATTTATATTATATATATATTATATATAATATATATATATTTATTCTTTCCTACTACTGAATTTGAATTCAATAGGAGTTCTTCCGTTTTATTTTATCTGTGACTGGGGATTGAATGAATAAACAATAAACAGATGAAGTCAAGCATATAGAGGAGAACAGAACGTGCCAAGAATAAAAAGAGTGGCTTAGACCAAAGAAATGGAATAACTAGAACCTTTTGGATTTACAAAGACTACACGGTAGAAATTATAAAGGAGATATTGAAGTCGTTCTGCTGATTCAGGGATATCATTACCTCAATTCACTTTTGAGTTCTTAGTTACTTCGGGCGGATGGGTCTTAATGATGAAATAATAAGTAATAATTCATTGGTTGATTGTATCATTAACCATTTCTTTATTTTGGTGTGAGGAGCTTACCATGAATCCACTGATTTCTGCCGCTTCTGTTATTGCTGCTGGGTTGGCCGTAGGGCTTGCTTCTATTGGACCTGGGGTTGGCCAAGGTACTGCTGCGGGCCAAGCCGTAGAAGGTATCGCGAGACAACCAGAAGCAGAGGGTAAAATACGAGGTACTTTATTGCTTAGTCTGGCTTTCATGGAAGCTTTAACAATTTATGGGCTAGTCGTGGCATTAGCGCTTTTATTTGCGAATCCTTTTGTTTAATCCCATAAATATGAAAAATACGTCCTAATTTTCTTATTTTATTTTTTTGCTGTGTACCCGTCTCTTGCTTCTTAGAATTAGATCAACACTTCACCCCTATCATCTAATCACTTGTTGGTCTAATCACTTGTTCGTTGAAACAATACCCCGGGGAAGGACTAATTTGAGGATGAGGAATTAGCGAATCCACTCGCTTTCTTCCTTCCCGCCTTTAATGGAAGGGGAACCCCCCCCCCTTTTTTTTTTATTAGTTTGACTTTTATTTTATTAGATTAGGATGGAGCAAACATGAGGCCTGGGGTCTAGGGCTAATAAGTGTCTTATTGAGAACTTCTATAATCCATAATATAAATATAATAAATAATAAAAAAAAATTAGAATAGATTCAATTTCTTTATTTTTATTTTAAATAAGGAAATTAAGAAAAAAAAAAAGAGATCAATCAAACAAAACAGAGGGGATCAGGTGATACAAAAAGAACTCTGTTCGATTTTCTTAGTCCTATCTACAAGAGGAGATCATATGAAAAATGTAACCGATTCTTTCGTTTACTTGGGTCATTGGCCATCCGCCGGGAGTTTAGGGTTTAATACCAATATTTTAGCAACAAATCCAATAAATCTAAGTGTAGTGCTTGGTGTATTGATCTTTTTTGGAAAGGGAGTGTGTGCGAGTTGTTTATTTCAAGAATAGGCTGGATCCAACCAGCTGCATTTTTTTTTTTTTTTTTATTTAATTAAATAAGAAAGAAAGGTGCACGATCTCGACGAATTACTTCTGAATAAATTAAGAAATCATATGTAAGAACCATAGCATTTCGTGATTCATTGGTAAACCTTTGATTCTCTATTAGCCAATAATGAATGTGGGCCCATTAACATGGTTAAAGGTAAACCCTTTGAAGTCGAGGCACAAGAAGGTACTCTTTCTACCACTATGCTAGTAGGAGATAAGGAGATAGTTTAAAAATTTATATTAATATAATAGTTGGCAATTTATCTGATATAGAACACTCATATCGATAAAAAAATTTGAACCGTTTACTGGAAAACGGGTTTCTCGCACTTTTTATCCAATACCGAATTGACGACCTATGTATAAAATATAAAAGAAGATCAATTTTTTGGATTTGACGAAAAAAAAAAAAATAAAAAATTAATAAAAAATTTAAAATAACTAAAAAAGAAACAACTTTGCTGGCAATTACAGATTTTTTGTCTGGTCGAGTCGGAAGAGCCCTCCTAATATTCTGGTTTTGTATTAGTTTCGATGTCTTGGAATGGAATACGAACAGAGCAGAGAGGGTAAGCTCATCAATTAAAAGATATGGGGGTGCCCCCTAAATAACTGAGCGTGAGAGCCAAATGAATCGAAAGATTCATGTTTGGTTCGGGAAGAGATCATGGAAGTTTAGTTGTGAAATAAATGAGAAGGTAATCTACTTTCATTAAGTGATTTATTAGATAATCGAAAACAGAGGATCTTGAGTGCTATTCGAAATTCAGAAGAACTACGTGGAGGAGCCATTGAGCAGCTCGAAAAAGCCCGAGCTCGCTTACGTAAAGTAGAAACGGAGGCGGATGAGTTTCGGGTGAATGGATACTCTGAGATAGAACGAGAAAAATCGAATTTGATTAATGCCACATATGAGACTTTGGAACGATTAGAAAGTTACAAAAATGAAACCATTCATTTTGAACAACAAAGAGCAATTAATCAGGTCCGACAACGCGTTTTTGAGCAAGCCTTACAAGGAGCTCTAGGAACTTTGAATAGTTGTTTGAACAGCGAGTTACATCTACGAACTATCAGTGCTAATATTGGCATGCTCGGAGCCATGAAAGAAATAACAGATTAGACCTTCTACCACGAGGCATTATTTTTTTTTTTCTCCCTTTGCTTCCGAAAAAGAATTAAGAGGCACTAATGGTAACCCTTCGAGCTGACGAAATTAGTAATATTATCCGCGAGCGTATTGAACAATATAGTATAGAAGTAAAAATTTTGAATACCGGCACCGTACTTCAAGTGGGCGACGGCATTGCTCGT
>NW_027182107.1:5000-10000 GCF_029961685.1 Aristolochia californica | reverse complement strand
GTCCAGGTGCAGACCAAAGATCTTGAGCGACCGATCCGGCAGAACAACTCAAAAGATAAAGAAGTATCGTTAATTTCTTTATGCTCGTTCCAAGTTCGAAGTACCATTTGTAAAAATAAGAACCCCCTTCCTTACATGATTTCTTCTTCATATAGATAGATATAGGATCTATGGGGCAATTACTTAGAAGTACATTTTGTGCAACAGCCCTTCCTATCTGATAGAAAAGGATCCCATGATCCTGAACCGATCTTACCTGGGATCGCAAATCCCAAGTTTGTCTATGAAGAGCTGATCTAATTGTATTAGTGTCTAGAATGGATTTCTTCTGTGTAATACTAATCGATAGGGCCTCATTGGTAAGTGCTACAAGATCTCGTGCATTGGAACCCATGGTTATGGACCCGAATCCGTTAGTATGGAACATTTTCTTTTCCAAGTGAAATCCCCTAGTATATGAAAGAATGAAAAAGTGTTTTCGTTGTTGTGGAATAAGAAGCCTTCGTATCTTAATGCATGTATTTATTTATTCGGAGCTATTAAAGCGGGATCCACTTTTTGGGGAATATGAGTCGAAGCAAAAACAAGAATATTTCTAGTGGGACATCTTTCACAATCTCTGGAGAGATAGTTCACTAATAGACCCGAGGGATAAGTAATTCGACTCATTCACATACAGATCATGAATGTTTGGAATCCACATTATGCAAGGGACATTGCTTTTGCTAATTCTAATTGAAGGGTGATATCAAATCGGTCCATTTCCTTTTTCGGCGTCATATACATAGTTAGCGCATTCGTCATAGTTAGCAGCTCCGTATCAAGGTCATCATCAATATCGTCACTATCATCAATATCGATATCGTCACTATCATCAATATCGATATCATCAATAGATAACCTTTAGGCTTGTCATCCAGGAACTTATTCGGAAATACCGTAATGAAAGGAACATAGGAGTTTGTCGCTAGGTATTTGACCAAATATGATCGTCCAGTTCCTATAGAACCTATCACTAAAATACCCCTAGAAGGGGATAGAGCTAAGCGGAGCGAAAAGGGTTTTCCATGAGATGGGAAATTAAAACTATTAGCCCCACACGAGGTTTGTGAATAAGTGATTGTCTGATAATGAGCAAGGAATATCCGTCTTTCTGCTAAACAGGATCTATTGAACTCATAATTCATTAGACACTTTTTATGAATGTCAACTAAGTATCGTAAGTAAATTGATCCCGGTTGTTCAATCATTTCATAACCAGAGTCATTCTTTGATAAATGATCACTATGAGTCAGACTCAATAGAATTTGATCAATCCTTTTTTCTGTCGTTAAGGTGGAGAACTGAACCAAGAATTCTCTTTCTTCATCATCAATCGAATCACTGTTCGCGACCCAGGATTCTATTTTATCATCAATCCAATCACCGTTCACGTTTTTTCTTTTTCTTATCAATGAATAGATCTCTTTACTTGTACGACTTAGATAGATGTCTCGTATTTCTCGAAAAAGTGATTCGATTGATGGGATTTGGTATGATACTTATGAGATCGATGATATCAATGAGATTAATATTCAAATATTTCTTCTTAGAACGTATTGATTTGACCCCATAAGCGGGACCACCACCCAATAGCATGTTGCCGCCAGAAGCAGAACCCCGTATTTCTCCCAGAGAATCTCCTAATTGTTCCAGAGCAACTAGAAAGAGATTCTTTAACCAGAAAGAATTCTGTTCAGATGTAGGATACCTATCCAGAAGTTTTCGCAACTCAATCGTGTATGATGGAATCATCAAAGATTTGATCTTTTCTAACTCTGTCTGTAACTCACTAGAGGCTCGGGAAACAAAGAGAAGATGTGTACGAACGAGATATCCAGCAACAAGAAGAAGGAAAAGGATTGAGTAGAGGAACTCCCGAGCATTTGGTGATCTCAGATGTCTCCATATCAATAGAACGGGTGACTCATTATTTCGATGAATCATTTCTTCGGACAGAAGAAGATTCTGTAAACACTTACTCGGCATCTCACTTATCAGATTCCATTGTGGAAGAATCGCCAACCATTTTTTCTGAGGAATTGGCCATGATATATCTGATCCATGCATAATATCAGATACAAATTTTTGACTGCTACTTAGTATCGGCAATGGGTCTGAAAAAGTATCTAAAAGGGTGAAATTTAGATATTTGCACCCTGTCGAAGTAAGGAACCATGGCATATAGGTTTGGAACAGATTCCATTTTGAGAGATTTGAAAAAGCACTATCTCGTTGAAAGGTTCTATACATCTGCCGTTTCTCAACGCATTTCTTTAGACAAAGACTCCGTTTTTTCCTCTTTCCGGGTGGTAAATATTTCTCAGAACATGGAGTGTGAATCAAACCCATGTTTGAATTGAAACTGAGATACTGATGCAAGTTCTTCCCTTCTGAATCAGATAGATTCATATCTGAAAGAGGCTGACAATAAGTTCTTTCAAAATTGACTATTTGTTCCTCTGTTAGAGGTGTTCCAGAAATGTCTGCGATCGAGTAAATAGCTCTACGAACGAATGGATCGGATCGAATTGGAAAATGGAAAGATTTGTACAAGTTATACGTTTCGTCACCACTTTGTGGAAAATCGTTAGGTATGAATATGTCAGATACCTGTGACTCGATTGGTGAAATAGTATCTCTCTCCAAAAAAAACATGTTTTTTTTACTGACGCACGAAGAAAATATTTTGTTGCGAATGAACAAGATATTGAGGAATTGTCCATATGTAAGATCATAATTATTGGTACGGGTCTTTTCCACATCAAAAGGGAATCTTTTGTTACAATAGAACCAGAGGTGATGTGGATTATTCAAGAATCGAAGTCGATTTGCTTTATAAAAAGAAGATATCAATGAACTTCTATGAAATGGTTTCACGGGATTCAGCCAATTGTCTCGATCGTGGGATATCATTGAGAAATAGGAATCCGTGTTATCAAAGGATTTCCTGCGATTCTTTCTAGTATGGAATGAGTCAATCATCCACTTTGGTATCTTATTGAACAAAAAGGGTGATATTGTTCCTCCATTGATCAATAATTTCGATCTTTGGGAAGTATCATGATCATCCAATAAGAAGGGTTTCAATTTATTCAAATGAACGATTTGAACACCTATTGATTCTAACAACTGATTGCAGAGTTGATCATTCGGACCTTTCAATTCATAGATGTGGATCTCGGACCTATGAATGGGGGTATTCCCGATACTCACAAAGAAAAAAGGAAGTGACTTAGACAAAAAGAGAAGTGACTTGGACAAAAGGAGAAGTGACTTGGACAAAAAGAAACGAAGTGACTTAGACAAATCTTGTTTGTCGATAACCTCGGACCAATCAATCGAATATTGATTAATACGTAATCGATCGAACACTACTTGAAAACGGTGTTTCTGTTCAGAAAAGAAATGTTCCAAATGTTCCTGGAAATTCTTGCTCCCATTGGACCATTTGTATCTATATGCATCAGGATCCCGATTCATGGATCTCTCGGTTCGAGAAATAAGAGGATCGAACCATTTCTTCTGACTCTTTTTCAAATTCGATAAATGTTGGTTGATCGTATATTTTATTATAGTTAGATGATTCAGAGGATCATTTCCTATTTGATCCCTTTGAATTCCATATTCGAAGTTGCGATCGGATCGATTCATTAAAAAGAATCGATTCGATACATTTCTTATGTACCCATAGGTGCTATATTGGATTTGAATCAGATTTCGGATCAATCTATATTGATTGACCGCCTCCATTATGTTGTTGCTAGCAAATACCACTATTTTTGGTTTTGGATCATCTTCCAAATCATTCCCGCAGGAGATCCGGACCGATTTTTTTCTGATCCTTCGATAAAAAGATTCATTCTCTTCATAAAAAATAGGAGGTAGAACCACTAAAGATTTCCTTTTCGACTCATCCCTGGAGTTGAATACCTCATTCAAGAATTTTTTTTGATCCAATCCGTAGGAATCAATAGAAAAGGAAAATCCCTTATGATACACCAGATCCGGCTCGGTTATTGATAGAGTGAATAGATCTGCCATTTCTTGAAATCTCTCTTCTGATTCAAAATCGTGGTGTAACGTGTATCCCCCTTTGTTCCGGTCATGGAATAGATGAAATAAATCAAAAAATGGATTTTTGTTCAAGAATGAAATCTTATTGGAACTGTCCATATCCGGTTCATCCCTCGGAACCATATCACATCCCGGATCTGATGAAATAGGATGAATTGAGACGGTATTTTGTAAATACGTAATTATCTTGAATATATCAACCATTTCTTTATTTTCCGATCGCCTGGAAGGGACAAAAGAAACATCTTGTTGTTTCTTCAACAATTTCTGATCTCTAGTGGACCTCTCCGTAGGATTCGAACCCAGATGAAGTTCTGACCATCTGTCAGAGAAAAAAGAACGAATTGATCTTGTAGGATTCCCAAGAAATTCTTCGATTTCTTCCGGAAGCAGATGATTATTCATCTGCTTCTCACGTTCCGTGAATAGCCGGGACATTGAGGAATATTCAGAAAGGCATTTCGGGAATCGATCTGATTCTATCTCTGTTCGTTCCGTTTGAAGAAAGGAAGGATCCCAAAGAATCGATCTTTCTTTTAGTTGCGGAATCTCTGTTTGATTGATCAATGTGTGATATTCCGAATCCTCATTCCTAATGGAATCGAAATGATCTCTGGATTGATCAGAAGATCCTTTCCATTGGCTAGAATCCGTTACTTGAACGAAAATAGATCTTGTGGAATCATATTGAATATTTGACGATACATTCCGTACCTTGCTAAAAAACCGATCCTTGTTTACCAACCACGCATTGTCTAACCAAATCCAATTTTCTCTCGATACGTTCCTCAAAAAATCCGATTCGTGCTGATTCTTCCCCCAACTAACGAAGAGATCTTGGCGGAATTGCCACATATGATATTGAGCACAATTTTGCAAAGAAA
>NW_027182106.1:0-5000 GCF_029961685.1 Aristolochia californica | reverse complement strand
TTGATGGTCCAAGACCATAGATATTGATAAGCGGAACCCCCTTTTATTTGTTGAATAGCTAGATCGGCCGAAAACCCCAGCGCTATGCTTAGCAATGCAACACTAGGAAAAGCCAACACACGGCGAATGCTTTTTGTTGCGGTCGGAACAAGCAGAAGTCCCAATCCTATTAATATAGTAACTGGAAGTGGAATGAAAGGTATGATCCATGCATATTGATATGTATGTTCCATAAAATAAAACCTTTTTTTTTTTATTTAATTGTTTCCGATTCACCAGCCTTTATTTCATTAAGAGAACTCAAATATGAAATATGATTTGAAATCATTAATTATTTTGATTCTTTACCAGATATTTAAAATCTTCCAATTATTCGAATTGAGAAGTTGCATTTCCTCAAATAACCAAATTAAATTACTATTTTAATTTTACTATTAATGCTTAGTAATTAATAAGATATTTATTAACATAACATATAGAACAGAGTATGAGATTTTCAATCATTCTAATACTACGGCGATTTATTATCCATATAGTAAGACAAAATTCTATCAAAAAAAAAGACTTGATTCTTGATTCTGGAATATAGCATTTGCCAATAACTCGATCTAATAAAGATCGAGTTATTTTAGTTAGTTTAGGACTAGTTACTAACTAATTCATTGTGGAACTGATTGATTAGCTTTTATTCAATAAAAAAACTTATGTTTATTAGAAATCCTATAATACTCGTTATTTTGCATAAAACTTAAATAAAGGATTACTCCAATTAATATTCTTTTTCTTTATCAATTAATTTTATTAGTCTTTATTTAATATTAATAATTAATAATTATGGATACTCTACTTTCGAGATTGATTAAATTTATTAATTAATAGATAATAGAAAATGTTACATTATTGTTTTCTTAAATTAGATATAGGTAAGTATAGGTAAGGGTTCTGCTCTTATCTTAAACTTTTATTTTTTATTTTATTTTTATCCGAGTGATACTATATCGATGTACATGTATCCATATTTTTTATGTAATCAAATCAAGAGGGTATTCGCTATAGAATAAATATGGATAATGAATAGAAAGATAGAAAGAACGATCCTTTTTGAGCAATACATGTCTTTCACATCCAACTATCTAAATGAGTAACTTTTTTATTTTAAGATGGCAGTTCCAAAGAAACGTACTTCTATGTCAAAGAAGCGTATTCGTAGAAATATTTGGAAAAAAAGAGGTTATTGGGCCAGGGAAAAGGCTTTATCCCTAGCTAAATCTATTTCTACTGGGCATTCAAAAAGTTTTTTTGTGCGACAATAATAAGGCCTTGGAATACAATACTCTAAATCAATATCACTCGATGAATTGGATGATTTACAATATACAATAGAAAATTAATAATTTACATTAACTAATGTTTTGAACTCATCCATATGAGATAGAACCCGATATTTTTATTTTCGCATGTAGAAAACGAATTCCATTTTTCTGTCTAACGGGAGTCTAAAAAGGGACTCTTTTTTTTTTTCAAACTTCAAACAAAAGCAGTTACATACAAGATAAGGATTTCACTTTTATGTTTTTATAATTCACGAGATGGGGATTGTCATTTTCCCCATCACTTCACTTGTTTTTTTTTTCGCATGCATTAAATCAGATAAATGGAAAATGAATTATACAGAAATAGATTGGAAAAGGAAATTCTTAGTTATATATGTAGACTAAGGACATAATCATCTAAATCCAACTGTTCCGGGAAAACTTATACTACATGAAATCCCATTGTTAAAACTGATAACATATCATGATACTAAGCTAAGTATTATTGAACGTTCAAATATTTATTTGAACAATTTTTTTTTATTCAACCATTCCTTTCTAATATTTCGGAAAATAAATAACATTGATTGCATCGACGAATGAATCTAATCTGGGCTATTATTATTTCGATCAAGCCGCCATGGTGAAATTGGTAGACACGCTGCTCTTAGGAAGCAGTGCCAGAGCATCTCGGTTCGAATCCGAGTGGCGGCATTCTCTAAAAGGGCACAATAGATCCTATACTGAATTCATTCCGGATTTCTATAATTGAAAACCCCCTTTTCTTTTTTTTTTAATCGTTTTTTATGATATTTGATACTTTAGAACATATATTAACTCACATCTCTTTTTCGATCATTTCAATTGTCATTACGATTCATTTAATGAAATTACTAGTTCATGAAATCGTAGGACTATGTGATTCGTCAGAAAAAGGTATGATAGTTACTTTTTCTGTATAACAGGATTATTAGTTACTCGTTGGATTTATTCGAGACATTTCCCATTAAATGATTTATATGGATCATTAATGTTCCTTTCGTGGAGTTTCTCCATTTTTCATATGGTTTCGAAAATACGGAACCATAAAAATGATTTAAGCGCAATAACAGCTCCAGGTACTATTTTGACTCAAGGCTTTGCACTTCGGGACTTTTAACTGAAATGCAGCAATCCGCAATATTAGTGCCTGCTCTACAATCCCAGTGGTTAATGATGCACGTGAGTATGATGTTATTGAGCTACGCAGCTCTTTTATGCGGATCGTTATTATCAGTAGCTCTTTTAGTCATTACACTTAGAAAAAACATAGATATTCTTGATAAAAGTAAAAATTTACTAATTGGATCATTTTATTTTGATGAGATACAATACTTAAATGAAAAAGGAAGTGTTTTACAAAGCACCTCCTTTCTTTCATTTAGAAATTATCACAAGTCTCAATTTACTCGACGGTTGGATCATTGGAGTTATCGTGTTATTAGTCTAGGATTTACTTTTTTAACCATAGGTATTCTTTCGGAGCAGTATGGGCTAATGAGGCATGGGGATCTTATTGGAATTGGGACCCTAAGGAAACTTGGGCATTTATTACTTGGACCATATTCGCAATTTATTTACATACTAGAACGGCTCAAAGTTTGCAAGGTGTGAATTCCGCAATTGTGGCTTCTGCGGGATTTCTATAATTTGGATATGTTATTTCGGGGTCAATCTATTAGGGGTAGGACTACATAGTTATGGTTCATTCACATTAACATCTAATTGAAGAAAAAGCTTGAAGAGTCCCATAGTGGTCCCCTTAGATAGCGAAAGTTTTTCGAGTTTTTGAGAACCATTACATTGGTTCTCAAAAACTCCGGATGTTTCTGATTACAATTCAAAACCACTTCACTCTTTTTCTTTTGATTTTTTCATTTATAGTTATAGAAAATAAAATGATTTTAAAAATCAAAGGAGTTTTTGACTTTATGTCTTATTCTATCTAATTATTTATAAAAAATTTAGATAGAATAGCTTCGACCTTGTCAACTGATAACGAGAGAACGAAATCGGGATAAAGACCAATACCTATTACAGGTAAAAAGATACAGGTCGAAATAAATAATTCTCGTGGTCCAGAATCAAAAAAATAAGAGTTTGTAACATTGAAAAGCTTGTATCCATAGAACATCTGGCGTAACATAGATAATGAATAAATAGGAGTTAATATAATTCCAATAACCATTACAAAAGTAATTAGTATTTTGGGAATTATAAAATATTTAGAGCTAGTAATTATTCCAAAAAAAACTAATAACTCCGAAGCAAAACCACTCATTCCCGGCAATGCAAGAGAAGCCATCGAAAAACTACTGAACATGGTAAATATTTTTGGCATTGGGATCGCAATTCCGCCCATTTCGTCGAGATAAACAAGACGTATTCGATCATAACTCGTTCCCGCCAAGAAAAAAAGTGCAGCACCAATAAATCCATGAGAGATTATTTGTAAAATGGCTCCGTTGAGTCCCCGTATCGGTTATGGAACCAATTCCTATAATTATGAAACCCATATGAGATACGGAAGAATAGGCTATTCTCTTTTTAAAATTGCCTTGACCAGGAGAAGGTTGAAGCTGCATAGATTATTTGAATTGCTCCTACTATCATCAACCATGGAGAAAATATAGAATGAGCATGGGGTAATAATTCCATATTGATCCGAATCAATCCATATGCTCCCATTTTTAATAAGATTCCGGCTAGAAGCATACATGTACTGTAATGTGCTTCCCCATGGGTATCTGGTAACCATGTATGTAGGGGTATAATCGGTGATTTGACAGCATAAGCAATAAGGAAGCCCAATATAATATTATTTCCAATGCCGCGGGATATGATTGATTAGCTGATGTTTCAAAATTTAATGTTGGGTCATTCGACCCGTATAAACCCATACCTAGAACTCCTATTAAAAGAAAAATGGAACCCCCTGCAGTGTACAAAATGAACTTTGTAGCTGAGTACAAAACGTTTCTTACCCCCCCACATGGATAGAAGTAGGTAAACAGGAATTAATTCTAACTCCCACATGACGAAAAAAAGTAAAAGGTCTCGAGAGGAAAATAATCCTATTTGACCACTGTACATTGCTAACATAAGGAAATGGAACAATCGAGAATCCCGAGTAATTGGCCAAGCCGCTAAGGTAGCTAAAGTAGTAATGAATCCCGTTAGTAAAATGGGTCCTATGGAAAGTCCATCAATTCCCAGTCTCCAGTGAAAATCAAAAATATTTATCCATTTATAATCCTCCTCCAATTGGATTAATTGGTCGTCGAATTGGAAATGATAACAGAATGCATAGGTTGTTAGAAGCAGCTCTAAAAAGCATATGCACATAGTATACCATCTAACCCCCTTATTCCCCCCTATGAGGGAGAAAAAAAATTAACAAACCCGCGGATATCGGCAAAATAACAATTATTGTTAACCAAGGAAAATAGCTCGTGGTAAAGACAAGATAGACTTTGACCAGAAAGACCCGCCCCCAGAATAATATATTCTATTCTATTTTCCCGAGTACGGGTCTTTGTCGGTAAAGAGGAATCAAATGTATTCAAGTGGAGTTTTCTAGAACGTATCAATAAGCTAGACCCATACTGCGAGTTGTCTCATGCCATAAATAAACCCGGACGCTCAAGA
>NW_027182105.1:0-24131 GCF_029961685.1 Aristolochia californica | reverse complement strand
TTGTGCATTGTGCATTTCCATTTTAGATGTACACTTTTTTCTTCAATAGAAACATGAGTTTTCACTTTCCCTTCATCTCGTAAAGAAAAAAATAGAAAAAAAGGCAAATAGATCACAACAAAATGAAAATTTTAGAGTTTAGGCATGGAAAGCAAGTAAAGAAATAAAAAATGTAAGTAAATAAAATTAATTCATACACCAAAAATGAACACAAAATTTTTGTTATCGAAGTTTAATAAAATTCCACTAGTTAACCTCTAATAGCTCGGAATTTGATAAGAAAGAGATTTTTCTACACATGTTTTAAAAAATGGCTATGCATACTTGAAACATGTTAAAGATTCAAATGACCTATGGATCCAAACCTTTTAAAGAAAATAAATTTAAATTCCCAAGTGCACGTGCGGTGGGATATTTACCCGAGTCAAACAAGCCATTATTCTGCCCATTTTCAAAAAGTTGACCTAATGATCATAGATGATTGTAAAGTGATTTATTATGCTTAACGGGCTATATTTTTTTAATGAATGACTTATGAATTGGAAGTCAATACTCTGATAAAAATCCCCTGCCTCCCCCTTTTCCCGATGATTGCAGAACCTGATATATAAAAATTTAAAAGAGTTTACAATGCCTAAAAATTACAGAAACTTTTTGAAATTTTTTCCCACTTCATTAGTGCATTGTGCATTTCCATTTTAGATGTATACTTTTTTCTTAAATCAAAACTTGATTTTTCAGTTTCCCTTCATCTCGTAAACAAAAAAAGAGATAAAAGGCAAATAGATCACAACAAAATGAAACTTTTAGAGTTTATTAATGGAAAGAATTTAAGGAAATAAAAAATTTAAGTATAGAAAAATTATTCACACACCACAAAAGAACCCAAAATTTTTGTTATGCAAGTTTGGAAAATTCCACTACTTCAACCCTAATAGCTTGGAATTTTATCAGAAAGAGATTTTTCAACACATGTTTTAAAAAAATGGATATGCAATCTTGAAACATGTTAAAGATGAAAATGACCTATGGATCCAAACCTTTTAAAGAGAATAACATTATATTCCCAAATGAACGAGCGGTGGGATAGTTACCCGAGTCAAACAAGCTATTATTTGGCCCATTTACAAAAAGCTGATCTAACGATCATATATGATTGTAAAGTGATTTATCATTCATAACGGGCTCTATTTTAGTAAGGAATGACTTATGGATTTGGAACCAACACTCAATTAAAAATCCCCCGCCTCCCCTTTTCCCGACGATTGCAGAACCTGATATATAAAAAACTAAAAAGAGTTGACAATCCCTAAAAAGTACATAAACTTTTTCTAATTATCTCTCTCTACGTTTGAGCATTGTGCATATCCATTTTATATGTATGCTCTTTTCTTAAATCAAAACTTGAGTTTTCACTTTTTCCTTCATCTCGTAAACAAAAAAAAAAGATAAAAGGCAAATAGATCACAACAAAATGAAAATTTTAGAGTTTAAGTATGGAAAGAATTTAAAACAATAAAAAATTTATGTAAATAAATTTTTTTCACACACCAGAAATAAACACAAAAGTTTTGTTATCCACGTTTGGGAAATTTCACTAGTTCAACCCTAATTGCTCAGAATTTTATAAGAAAGTGATTTTTGTACACATGTTTTAAAACATGGATATGCATGCTTGAAGCATGTTAAAGATGCAAACGATGTATGGATCCAAACCTTTTAAAGATAATAACATTAAATTCCAAAGTGAACGTGCGGTGGGATATTTACCCGAGTGAAACAATCCATTATTTTGCCCATTTTCAAAAAGCTGACCTAACGATCATAGATGTTTATAAAGTGAATTATCATGCGTAACGGGCAATATTTTTGTAAGGAATGACTTATGGATTGAGTGTAAACACTCAGTTAAAAATCCCCTGCCTCCCCTTTTTCACGACGATTGGAGAACCTGATATATAAAAACTAAAAAGAGTTTACAATCCCTAAAACTTACAGGCACCTTTTGGAATTATCTCTGTCAACATTTTTGCATTGTGCATTTACATTTTAGATGTATATTTTTTTCTGAAATCCAAACTATAGTTTTCACATTCCCTTCATCTCGTACAAAAAAAAGAAGATAAAAGGCAAATAGATCACAACTAATTGAAAATTTTAGAGTATATGTATGGAAGGAATTTAAAGTAATAACAAATATAAGTAATGAAAAATAATTCACACACCACAAATGAACACAAATGTTTTGTTATCCAAGTGTGGGAAATTCTACTAGTTCAACCCTAATAGTTAGGAATTTTAAAAGAACGAGATTTTTCTACACATGTTTTAAAAAATGGATATGCGTACTTGAAACATATTAAAGATGTAAATGACCTATGGATCCAAACCTTTTAAAGATAATAACATTAAATTCCCAAGTGAACGTGCGGTGGGATATTTACCTGAGTCAGACAAGCCATTATTTTGCCCATTTACAAAAAGCTGACCTAACGATCATAGATGATTGTAAAGTGATTTATCATGCGTAAAAGGCTATATTTTTATAAGGAATGACTAATGGATTGGGAGTCAACATTCAGTTAAAAATCCCCCGCCTCCCCTTTTTCCAACTGATTGCAGAACCATATATATAAAAACTTAAAGGAGTTTACAATCCCTAAAAATTACAGAAATTTTTTGGAATTATCTCACTCTACATTTGTGCATTGTGCATTTAAATTTTAGATGTATACTTTTTTCTTTAATCAAAACTTGAGCTTTCACTTTCCCTTCATCTCGTAAAAAAAAAAAGATAAAAGGCATACAGTTCGCAACAAAATGAAAATTTTAGAGTATATGTATGGAAAGAATTTGAAGTAATAACAAATTAAGTAAAGAAATTTTTTTCACACACAACAAATGAACACAAAAGTTTTGTTATCCAAGTTTTGGAAATTCCACTAGTTCAACCCTAATAGCTCGGAATTATATAAGAAAGAGATTTTTCTACACATGTTTTAAAAAATGGATATGCATCCTTGAAACATGTTAACTGTGATTCATGCCTCTCTCGAGCTCCATGTAACCACCACGAATCCGGATTCTTAATCCTTGTGTCTAGCCACTCTCGGGCGCCTAGAGTTAATGACAAAAATTGGATTACAATAGAATGCAGAGAATCAATTTCCAATTGTGATGGTGCTAAAATTATCAACTCTGGATTTTATAGTGATTCGTGCCTCGCTCGAATACCAAGTAATCACGAATCTGATTTCTCAATCCTTGCGTCTAGCCCCTCTCGGGCGCATAGAGTGAAAGACAAAAATCGGATTAAAATACCAAAATCCAACCTAAATTACAATCCTACCCTAACTAGCTAATTTTATCAAATATCCAGAAAAAAAATATTCGATAAACATTAATTCTCAAAACAAATTTAATAAACATTCAAAACCTAAGTTCAAACTATAGGAAAATTTAATTACAAAATGCCGGATTACTCCCCTTCTCCTTCCTCTCGCTCGGGTAACAAATGGCTCGTTCTCACGGGTGCTGCAATTTCCAGAAATTGATGGCTTCGGGTTGCAAGAGCGAGTGGCCGGAGGTAGAGACGACGCCAGCGAAGAAGGATAGAAACCCAGGGATGGAGGTGACGATCGGCGTTCGACGGAATGGAGCCGAAGTCATCTAACCGGCTCTCTCGAGTCTCGGTCAGAGTCGAAATAGCTCCGAAAATGATCGAAAATGGGTAATCAACGCCGGAGGAGCCCTCTCGGGTCACCTCTCGGCCGGGCAAGCAGAAAATGGCAGCGTCGAACTCGCCGTGATGAAGACTCTCTCGAGCTCTCCTCGGGTCTGTTCTCGGTTGCAGGAAGGGGGTGGACGACGGTGACGAACGGCGTTCGGAGGGAGCCCTTTCAAGTCTTCCCTCAGAAAAGTCGACGGCCGCCCCTGTTTCTCCCCTGTTTTCCGGTCCACGGCTCCCCCCTGAACTCCTTTTCCTTTCAAAACGTTCTTACCCTAAAAATCCCCCTCTTTCATTAATGGCATTTTGGTAAATATCTCCTTCCCCACCAAAATTCTCCTGAAATTCCATAATTGCATCCATAAAAATCATTTCAGGAAGAAATAAACCGTAAAGCAATGAAATATAATTCAGGAGAGAAAAATATGCAATATAGACAGTGATTAATGCCAAATTCAATAAATGCATGTTTCATTTGAAAATCGATAAATAACCACCTATAACACAATTATAAGGGCTATTCTATTATAATTAACCTAGTTCCCATGTCAGAATCTGGCATCTATCACGTAACGGGCAATATTTTTGTAAGGAATGACTTATGGATTGGGAGTCAACACTCATTTAAAAATCCCCTACCTCTCCCTTTTCCTGACGATTGCAGAACCTCATATATAAAAAGTAAAAATACTTTACAATCTCTCAAAATTAGACACACTTTTTGGAATTATCTCTCTTAACATTTGTGCATTATGCATTTCCCAACAAAATGAAAATTTTAGAGTTTATGTCCAGAAAGAATTTAAAGCAATAACGAAAGTAAGTAAAGCAAATTTATTCACACACCACAAATGAACACAAAAGTTTTGTTATCCAAGTTTTCAAAATTCCACTAGTTCAACCCTAATAGCTTGGAATTTTAAAAGAAAGAGATTTTTCTACGTATCTTTTGAAAAATGGATGTGCATGCTTGAAACATGTTAAAGATGTAAATGACCTATAGATCCAAACCTTTTAAAGAGAATAACACTAAATTCCAAAGTGAACATACGGTGGGATATTTATCGAAGTCAAATAAGTCACTATTTTTTCCATTTACAAAAATTTGACCTAACGATCAAGATGATTGTAAAGTGATTTATCATGCATAACGGGCTATATTTTTTTAAGCAATGACATATGGATTGGGAGTCAATACTCAGTTAAAAATCCCCCACCTCTCCCTTTTCCCGACGATTGCAAAACCTGATATATAAAAAACTTAAAAGAGTTTACGATTCCTAAAAATTACAAACACGTTTTGGAATTATCTCTCTCTACATTTGTGCATTGTGCATTTCCATTTTAGATGTATACTTTTTTCTTAAATCAAAACTTGAGTTTTCACTTTCCCTTCATCTCATAAAGAAAAAATGAGATAAAAGGCAAATAGATCATAACAAAATAAAAATTTTAGAGTATATGTATGGAAAGAATTTAAACCAATAAAAAATGTATGTAAAGAAAATTTATTCACACACCACAAATGAACACAAAAGTTTTGTTATGCAAGTTTGGAAAATTCCACTAGTTCAACCCTAGTAGCTCGGACTTTTATAAAAAAAAATTTTTTTACACATGTTTTAAAAAATGGATATGCATGCGTTAAACAGGTAAAAGATGCACATGACCTATGGATCCAAACCTTTTAAAGACATTAACATTAAATTCCCAAGTGAACATGCGGTGGCATATTTACCCAAGTCAAACAAACCATTATTTTGGCCATTTACAAAAAGCTGACCTAACGACCATTGATGAGTGTAAAGTGATTTACCATGTGTAGCGGGCTATATTTTTGTAAGGAATGAATTATGGATTGGGAGTCAACACTCTGTTAAAAATCTCCCGCCTCCCCCTTTTCCCGACGATTGCCAAACTTGATATTTAAAAACTAAAAAGAGTTTACAATCCCCAAAAATTATAGACACTTTTGCAATTATCTCTCTCTACATTCGCGCATTATTCATTTCCATTTTAGATGTGTTATTTTTTTCTTAAATCAAAAGTTGAGTTTTCACTTTCCTTTCATCTCATAAACAAAATAATATATAACAGGCAAATAGTTCACAACAAAATAAAATTTTTAGAGTTTATGTATGCAAAGAATTTAATACATAAACAAATGTAAGTAGAAAAAATTTATTAATACACCACAAATGAACACAAAAGTTTTGTTATCCAAGTTTGGGAAATTCCACTAGGTCAACCCTAGTAGCTCGGAATTTTCTAAGAAAGGTATTTTTCTATACATGTTTTAAAAAATGGATTTGCATGCTTGAAACATGTTAAACATGGAAATGACCCTCACCGCCCCCTTTTCCCGACGATTGCAGAACCTGATATATAAAAACTAAAAAAAGTTTACAATCCCAAAAAATTACAGACACTATTTGGAATTATATCTCTCTACATTTTTTCATTGTTCATTTCTATTTTAGATGTGTACTTTTTTCCTAAATAAAAACTTGAGCTTTCTCTTTCCCTTCATCTCATAAACAAAAAAATAGATAAAAGGCAAATAGATCACAGCAAAATGAAAGTTTTAGATTTTATGTATAGAAAGAATTTAAAGCAATAACAAATGTAAGTAAAGAAAATTTATTCACACACCACAAATGAACACAAGTTGTGTTATCCAAGTTTGGGAAATTCCACTAGTTTAACTCTAATAGCTCGGAATTTTATAAGAAAGAGATTTTTCTATACATGTTTGAAAAAATGGATATGCATGCTTGAAACATGTCAAATATGCAAATAACAAATGGATCCAAACCTTTTAAAGATAATAACATTAAATTCCCAAGTGACGCGGTGGGATACTTACCCGAGTTCAACATGGCATAATTTTGCCCATTTACAAAATGCTGACATAACGATCATACATGATTGTAAATATATTTATGATGCGTAATGGGCTATATTTTTGTAAGGAATGACTTATGGATTGGGAGTCAACACTCAGTTAAAAATCCCCCGCCTCCCCCTCTTCCCGACGATAGCAGAAACTCATATATAAAAACAAAAAGACTTTACAATCCCTAAAAAATACAGACACTTTTTGGAATTATCTCTCTCTACATTTGTGCATTCTGCATTGCCATTTTAGATGTATAATTTTTTCTTAAATCAAAACTTGATTTTTCACTTTCCCTTTATCTCGTAAACAAAAAAAAGAGATAAAAGGCAAATAGATCCCAACAAAAAGAAAATTTTAGAGTTTATGTATGGAAAGAATTTAAAGCAACAATGAATGTAAATAAAGAAAATTTATTCACACACCACAAATGAACACAAAATTTTTGTTATCCAAGTTTGGGAAATTCCACTAGTTCAACCCTAATAGCTCGGAATTTTAAAAGAAAGATATTTTTCTATGCATGTTTTAAAAAATGGATATGCATGCTTGAAAAATGTGAAAGATGCAAATGACCTATGGATCCAAACCTTTTAAAGACTTATGGATCCAAACCTTTTAAAGAGAATAACATTAAATACCCAAGTGAACGTGCAATGGGAAATTTACCCGAGTCAGACAAGCAATCATTTTTCCCATTTACAAAAAGCTGACCTAACGATCATAGATGATTGTAAAGTGATTTTTCATTAATAACGGGATATACTTTTTTAAGGAATGACATATGGGTTGGGAGTCAACACTTAGTTAAAAATCCCCCGCCTCCCCCTTTTCCCGACGATTGTAGAACCTAATATATAAAAAACTAAAATGAGTTTACAATCCCTAAAAATTACTGATACTTTTGGGAATTATCTCTCTCTACATTTGTACATTGTGCATTTCCATTTTTGATTTAAACTTTTTTCTTAAATCAAAACTTGAGTTTTCACTTTCCCTTCATCTCGTAAACAAAAAAAGAGATAAAAGGCAAATAGATCATAACAAAATGAAAATTTTAGAGATTATGTATGGAAAGAATATAAATAAATAACAAATATAAGTAAAGAAAATTTATTCACACACCACAAATGAGCACAAAAGTTTTGTTATCCAAGATTGGGAAATTCCACTAGTTCAACCCTATTTGCTTGGAAATTTATAAGAAAGAGATTTTTCTACACATGTTTCAAAAAATTGATATGCAATCTTCAAACAAGTTAAAAATGCAAATGACCTATGGATCCAAACCTTTTAAAGAAAATAACATTCAATTCCCAAGTGAACGTGTGGTGGGATATTTACCCGAGTCAAACAAGCCATTATTTTGCCCATATACAAAAAGCTGACCCAACGATCTTAGATGTGTTTAAAGTGATTTATCATGCGTAACGGGCTATATTTTGGTAAGGAATAAATTTATGGAATGGGAGTCAACACTCAGTTAAAAATCCCTTGCCTCCCCCTTTTTTTGACGATTGCAGAACCTGATATATAAAAACTAAAATGAGTTTATAATCCCTAAAAATTACAAAAACTTTTTGGAATTATCCCTCTCTACATTAGTGCATTGTGCATTTCCATTTTAGATGTATACATTTTTCTTAAATCAAAACTTGTGTTTTCACTTTCCCTTCATCTTGTAAACTAAAAAAGAGATAAAAGGCAAAAAGATGACAACAAAAAGAAAATTTCCGAGTTCATGTATGGAAAGATTTTATAGCAATAACGAATGTAAATAAAGAAAATTTATTCACACACCACAAATGAACACAAAAGTTTTGTTATCCGAGTTTTGGAAATTCCTCTAATTCAACCCTAATAGCTTGGAATTTTATAAGAAAGAGATTTTTCTACACATGTTTTAAAAAATGGATATGCATGATGTAAACATTTTAAAGATTCAACTGACCTATGGAACCAAACCTTTTAAAGAGAATAACATTAAATTCCCAAGTGAACGTGCGGTGGGATACCTGAGTGAAACAAGCGAATATTTTGCCCAATTGCAAAAAGCTGACCTAACGATCATAGATGAGTGTAAAGTGATTTATCATGCGTAACGGTCTATATTTTTGTAAGGAATGACTTATGGATTGGGAGTCAACACACAGTTATAAATCCCATGCCTCCCCCTTTTCCCCATGAATACAGAACCTGATATATAAAAACTAAAAATAATTTAGAATCCCTAAAACTTACAGACACGTTTAGCAATTATCTCACATTTGTGTATTGTGCATTTCCATTTTAGATGTATACTTTTTTCTTAAATAAAAACTTGAGTTTTCACTTTGCCTTCATCTCGTGTAAAAAAAAAGTGATAAAAGGAAAATAGATCACAACAAAATGAAAATTTTAGAGTTTATGATTGGAAAGAATATAAAGCAATAAAAAATGTAAGTAAAGAAAATTTATTCACACACCACAAATGAACACAAAAGTTCTGTTATCCAACTATGGGAAATTCCACTAGTTCAATCCTAATAGCACGGAATTTTATAAGAAAGAGATTTTTTTACACATGTTTTAAAAAATGGATATGTATGCTTGAAACATGATAAAGAGGCAAATGTCATATGGATCCAAACTTTTTAAAGAGAATAACATTAAATTCCCAAGTGAACGTGCGATAGGATATTTACCTGAGTCAAACAAGCAATTATTTTGCTCATTTAATAAAAGCTGACCCAACGATCATAGATGACTGTAAAGTGATTTATCATGCGTAACGGGCTATATTTTTTTGTAAGGAATGACTTTATGGATTGGGAGTCAACACTCAATTAAATATCCCCCACCTCCCCCTTTTCCTGACAATTGCAAAACCTGATATCTAAAAACTAAAAAGAGTTTACAATCCCTAAAAGTTACCGACACTTTTTTGAATTATCACTCTCTACATTTGTGCATTGTGCATTTCTACTTTAGATGTATACTTTTTTCTTAAATCAAAATTTGGGTTTTCACATTCCCTTCATCTCGTAAAAAAAAAAAAGATAAAAGGCAAATAGATCACAAGAAAATGAAAATTTTAGAGTTTATGTAAGGTAAGAATTTTAAGCAATAAAAAATGTAAGTAAAGAAAATTTATTCACACACCACAAATGAAAACAAAAGTTATGTTATCCAAGTTTGTGAAATTTCACTAGTTAAACCCTAATAACTTGAAATTTTATAAGAAAGAGATTTTTCTACACATGTTTTAAAAAATGGATTTGCATGCTTGAAACATGTTAAAGATGCAAATGACCTATGGATCCAAATCTTTGAAAGAGAATAACATTAAATTCCCAAGTGAACGTGCGTTGGGATATTTACCCGAGTCAAACAAGCCATTATTTGTCCCATTTACATAAAGCTAACCTAACGATGACAGATGAGTGTAAAGTGATTGATCATGCCTAACGGGCTATATTTTGGTAAAGAATGACTTAGGGATTAGGAGTCAACACTCACTTCAAAATCCCCCGCCTCCCCTTTTTTGCCACGATTGCAGAACCTAATATATAAAAACTAAAAAAAATTTACAATCCCTAAAAATTATATACACTTTTTCGAATTATCTCTCTCTACATTTGTGCATTGTGTATTTCCATTTTAGATGTACACTTTTTCTTAAATCAAAACTATAGTTTTCACTTTCCCTTGATCTCGTAATAAAACCTAAAAGGCATACAGATCACAACAAAATGAAAATTTTAGAGTTTATGTATGGAAAGAATTTAAAGCAATAAAAAATGTATGTAAAGTATATTTATTCACACACCACAGATGAACACAAAAGCTTTGTTATCCAAGTTCGGGAAATTCCACTAGTTCAACCCAAATAGCACGGAATTTTATAAAAAAAAATTTCCTACACAAGTTTTAAAAAATGGATATGCATGCTTGAAACATGTTACAAATGCACATGACCTATGGATCAAAACCTTTTAAAGAGAAGAACATTAAATTCCCAAGTGAACGTGCGGTGGGATATTTACCCGAGTCAAAGAAGCCATTATTTTGCCCATTTACAAAAAGCTGACCTAACGATCATAGATGAGTGTAAATTGATTTATCATGTGTAACAGGCTATATTTTTGTAAGGAATGACTTATGGATTGGGAGTCAACACTCAATTAAAAATTCCCCGCCTCCCCCTTTTCCTGATGATTGCACAAGCTGATATATAAACACTAAAAAGAATTTACAATCCCAAAAAATTATAGACAATTTTTGGATCTATATCTCCCTACATTTGTGAATTGTGCATTTCCATTTTAGATGTATACTTTTTTCTTAAATAAAAACTAGAGTTTTCACTTTTCCTTCATTTCGTCAACAAAAAAAGAGATAAAAGGCGAATAGATCACAACAAAATGAAACTTTTAGAGTTTATGTATGAAAGAATTTTAAGAAATAATAAATGTAAGTAAAGAAAATTTATTCACACACCACAAATGAACACAAAAGTTTTGTTATCCAAGTTTAGGAAATTCAACTAGTTCAACGCTAATAGCTCGTAATTTTATAAGAAATAGATTTTTCTACACATGTTTTAAAAAATTGATATACATGCTTGAAACATGTTAAAGATGCAAATGACCTATGGATCCAAACAATTTAATGAGAATAACATTAAATTCCCAAGTGAACGTGCAGTGGGATATTAAGCGAGTCGAACAAACCATGATTTTACCCATTTACAAAAAGCTGACCTAACGATCATAGATGACAGTAAAATGATTTTTCATTTTAAATGGGCAATATGTTTTTAAGGAATGACTTATGGATTGGGAGTCAACACTCAGTTAAAAATCCCCCACCTCCCCCTTTTCCCGATGAATGTAGAACCTGATATATAAAAAGTAAAAATAGTTTACAATCCCTAAAAATCAAAGTCACTTTTTGGAATTATCTCTCTCTACATTTGTTCTTTGTGAATTTCCATTTTAGATATATACTATTTTCTTAAATCAAAATTTGATTTTTCACTTTCCCTTCATCTCGTAAACAAAAAAAGAGATAAAAGGCAAATAGATCACAACAAAATGAAACTTTTAGAGTTTATGTATGGAAAGAATTTAAAGCAATAACAAATGTAAGGAAAGAAAATTTATTCACACACAAGAAATGAACACAAAAGTGTTGTTATCCAGGTTTGGGAAATTCCGCTAGATCAACCCTAATAGCTCGGAATTTTATAAGAGAGATTTTTCTACATAGGTTTTAAAAAATTGATTTGCATGCTTGAAACATGTTAAAGATACAAATGACCTATGCATCCAAACCTTTAAAGAGAATAACATTAAATTCCCTAGTGAACGTGCAGTAGGATACTTACCCGAGTCAAACTAGCCATTATTATGCCCATTTACAAAAAGGTGACCTAATGATCATAGATGAGTGTGAAGTGATTTATCATGCGTAGTGAGCTATATTTTTGTAAGGATTGAGTTATGGATTGGGAGTCAACGCTCAGTTAAAAATCCCCCTCCTCCCACTTTTCCTGATGATTGCAGAACCTGATATATTAAAACTAAAAAGAGTTTACAATCCCTAAAAATTATAGACACTTTTTGGAATTATCTCTCTGTACATTTCTGCATTGTGCATTTCCATTTTATATGTATACTTTTCTCTTAAATCAAAACTTGAGTTAATACTTGCCCTTCATCTCGTAAAAAAAATAATAATAATAAAAGGAAAATAGTTCAATACAAAATGAAAATTTTAGAGTTTATATATGGAAAAAATTTAACGCAATAAAAAATGTAAGGGAATAAAATTTATTCAAACACCACAAATGAACACAAAAATTTTGTTATCAAAATTTGGGAAATTCCACTAGTTGAACCCTAATTGCACGAAATTTTAAAAGAAAGAGATTTTTCTACACATGTTTTAAAAAATGGATATGCATGGTTGAAACATGCTAAAGATGCAATTGACCTATGGATCAAAACCTTTTAAAGAGAATAATTTTAAATTCCCGAGTGAATGTGTGGTGGGATATTTACCCGAGTCAAACAAGCCATTACTTTGCCCATTTACAAAAAGTTGACCTAACAATCATAGATGACTATAAAGTGATTTATCATGCATAACGGGCTATATTTTTGTAAGGAATGACTTATGGAATGGGAGTCAACACTCAGTTAAAAATCCACCACCTCTCCCTTTTCCTGATGATTTCAGAACCTCATATATAAAAAGTAAAAAGAGTTTATAATCCCTAAAAATTACAGACACTTTTTGGAATTATCTATCTCTACATTTGTGCATTGTGCATTTCCATTTTAGATGTATATTTTTTTCTTAAATCAAAACTTGATTTTTCAATTTCCCTTCTTCTCGTAAACAAAAAAAGAGATAAATGGCAAATAGATCACAACAAAATGAAAATTTTAGAGTTTATGTATGGTAAGAATTTAAAGCAATAAAAAATTTAAATAAATAAAATTTATTCACACATAAAAAATGAACACAAAATTTTTGTCATAAAGTTTGGTAAATTCCTATAGTTCAACCTTAATAGCTCAGAATTTTATAAGAAAGAGATTTTTCTACACATGTCTTAAATAATTGATATGCATGCTTGAAATATGTTCAAGATGCAAATGACCTATGTATCCCAACCTTTTAAAGAGTATAACATTAAATTCCCAAGTGAACGTGCGATGGGATACTTACCCTAGTCAAACAAGTGATTATTAGTCCCATTTACAAAAAGCTGACCTAACGATCATAGATGATTGTAAAGTGATTTATCATGCGTAACGGGCTATATTTTTTTAAGGAATGACTTATGGATTGGGAGTCAACTCTCAGTTAAAAATCCCCTGCCTCCCCCTTTTCCCGACTATTGCAGAACCTGATATATAAAAAATAAAAAGAGTTTACAATCCCTAAAAATTATAGAAACTTATTTGAATTATCACACTCTACATTTGAGAATTGTGCTTTTCCATTTAATATGTATACCTTTTTCTTAAATCAAAACTTGAGTTTTCACTTTCCCTTCATCTCGTAAAAAAAAGAGATAAAAGGAAAATAGATCACAACAAAATGAAAATTTTAGAGTTTATGTATGGAAAGAATTTAAAGAAATAACTAATTTAGGTAAAGAAAATTTATTCACACACCACAAATGAACCCAAAAGTTTCGTTATCCAAGTTTGGGAAATTCCACAAGTTCAACCCTAATAGCTCAGAATTTTTTAAGAAAGAGATTTTTTTACACATGTTTTAAAAAATGGATATGCACGCTTGAAACATGTTAAATATGAAAATGACCTATGGATCCAAACCTTTTAAAGAGAATAATATAAAATTCCCAAGTGAACATGCGGTGGGATATTTACCCGAGTCTAACAAGCGATTATTTTGCCCATTTACAAAAAGCTGACCTAACGATCATAGATGACTGTAGAGTGATTTATCTTGCGTAATGGGCTATATTTTTGTAAGGAATGACTTAAGGATTGGGAACCAACACCCGGTTAAAACTCCCCCATCTCCCCCTTTTCCCGACGATTGCCGAACCTGATATATAAAAACTTAAATGAGTTTACAATCCCTAAAAATTACAAACACTTTTTTGAATTATTTCTCTCTACATTTGTGCATTGTGCATTTCCATTTTAGATGTATACTTTTTTCTTAAATCAAAACTTGAGTTTTCACTTTCCCTTCATCTCGTAAACAAAAAAAAGAGATAAAAGGCAAATAGATCACAACAAAATGTAAATTTTAGAGTTTATGTTTGCAAAGAATTTAAAGCAATAAAAAATTTAAGTAAATAAAATTTATTCACACACCACAAATTAACACAAAATTTTAGTTATCCAAGTTTGGGAAATTCCAATAGTTCTACCCTAATAGCTCAGAATTTTATAAGAAAGAGATTTTTCTACACATGTTTTAAAAAATGGATATGCATGCTTGAAATATATTAAATATACAAGTGACCTATGGATCCAAACCTTTTAAATAGACTACATTAAATACCCAAGTAATCGTGCGGTGGGTAATTTACCAGAGTCAAACAAGCCGTTATTTTGCCCGTTCACAAAAAACTGACCTAACGATCACAGTTGACTGTAAAGTGATTTATCATGCATAACGGGCTATATTTTTGTAAGGAATGACTTATGGATTGGGAGTCAACACTCAGTTAAAATTCCCCCTCCTCCCCCTTTTCCCCGATGTTTGCAGAACCTGATATATAAAAACAAAAAAGTGTTTACAATCCCTAAAAATTACATACACTTTTTAGAATTATCTCTCTCTATATTTGTGCATTGTGCATTTCCATTTTAGATGTATACTTTTTCTTAAATAAAAACTTGAGTTTTCACTTTCCCTTCATCTCGTAAACAAAAAAAGAGATTAAAGGCAAATAGATCACTACAAAATGAAAATTTTAGAGTTTATGTATGGCAAGAATTTAAAGCATTAAAAAATGAAAGTAAAGAAAATTTATTCACACACCTCAAATGAACACAGAAATTTTGTTATCCATATATAAAAACTAAAAAGAATTTATAATCCCTAAAAATTACAGAAACTTTTTGGAATTATCTCTCTCTACATTTGTGCATTGTGCATTTCCATTTTAAATGTTTACTTTTTTCTTAAATCAAAACTTGAGTTTTCACTTTCCCTTCAGCTCGTAATAAAAAAAAGAGATAAAAGGCATACAGATCACAACAAAATAAAAATTTTAGAGTTTATGTATGGAAAGAATTTAAAGCAATAAAAAATGTATGTAAAGTATATTTATTCACACACGACAAATGAACACAAAAGCTTCGTTATCCAAGTTTGGGAAATTCCACTAGTTCAACCCAAATAGCTCGGAATTTTAAAAAAAAGATATTTTCTACACAAATTTTAAAAAATGGATATGCATTCTTGAAAAATGTTACAAATGCACATGAACTACGGATCAAAACCTTTTAAAGAGAAGAACATTAAATTCCCAAGTGAACGTGCGGTGGGATATTTACCCGAGTCAAAGAAGCCATTATTTTGCCAATTTACAAAAAGCTGACCTTACGATCATGATGAGTCTAAATTGATTTATCATGTGTAACGGGCTATATTTTTGTAAGGGATGACTTATGGATTGGGAGTCAGCACTCAGTTAAAAATCCCCCGCCTCCCCCTTTTCCCGATCATTGCAGAACCTGATATATAAAAACTAAAAAGAGTTTACAATCCCTAAATATTACAGAAAATTTTGGATCTCTCTCTCTCTACATTTGTGATTTGTGCATTTATATTTTAGATGTATACTTTTTTCTTAAATAAAAACTTGAGTTTTCACTTTCTCTTCATTTCGTAAACAAAAAAAGAGATAAAAGGCAAATAGATCACAACAAAATGAAACTTTTAGAGTTTATGTATGGAAATAATTTAAAGCAATCAAATATTTAAGTAAAGAAAATTTATTCACAAACCACGAAACACAAAAGTTTTGTTATCCAATTTTTGGAAATTCCACTAGTTCATCCCTAATAGCTCGGAATTTTATAAGAAAAAAATTTTTCTACACATGTTTAAAAAAATTGATATGCATGCTTAAAACTTGGTAAAGATGCAAATAACCTATGGATCCAAACCTTTTAAAGAGAATAACATTAAATTCCCTAGTGAACGTGCGGTGGGAAATTTACACGAGTCAAACAAACCATTATTTTGCCCATTTATAAAAACCTAACCTAACGATCATAGATGACTGTAAATTGATTTATCATATGTAACGGGCTATATTTTTGTAACGAATGACTTATGGATTGGGAGTCAACACTCAGTTAAAAATACCCCGCCTCCCCCTTTTCTTGAAGATTGCAGAACCTGATATATAAAAACTAAAAAGAGTTTACAATCCCTAAAAGTTAAAGACACTTTTTGGAATTATCTATCTCTACATCTGTGCATTGTCCATTTCCATTTTAGATGTGTACTTTTTTCTTAAATCAAAACTTGAGTTTTCAATTTCCCTTCTTCTTGTAAACAAAACAAAGAGATCAAAGACAAATGGATCACAACAAAATTAAAATTTTAGAGTTTATATATGGTAAGAATTTAAATCAATAACAAATTTAACTAAAGAAAATTTATTCACACACCAAAAATGGACACAAAAGTTTTGTCATACAAGTTTGGTAAATTCCAATAGTTCAACCCTAATAGCTTAGAATTTTATAAGTAAGAGAGTTTTCTACACATGTCTTAAAAAATTGATATGCATGCTTGAAACATGTTAAAGATGCAAATGACCGACGTATCCAAACCTTTTAAAGAGAAAAATTAAATTCCCAAGTGAACGAGCGGTGGGATACTTACCCTAGTCAAACAAGCGATTACTAGGCCCATTTACAAAAAGCTGACCTAACGATCATAGATGATTGTAAAGTGATTTATAATGCGTAACGGGGTGTATTTTGGTAAGGAATGACTTATGGATTGGGAGTCAACACTCAGTTAAAGATCCACTGCCTCCCCCTTTTCCCGACGATTGTAGAACCTGATATATAAAAACTAAAAAGAGTTTACAATCCCTAAAAATTATAGAAACTTATTTGAATTATCACTCTCTACATTTGAAAATTGTGCTTTTCAATTTAAGAAGTATAATTTTTTCTTAAATCAAAACTTGAGTTTTCACTTTCCCTTCATCTCGTAAAAAAAAAAAAAGAGATAAAAGGCAAATAGATCACAATAGAAAGAAAATTTTAGAGTTTATGTATGGAAAGAATTTAAAGAAATAACAAATTTAGGTAAAGAAAATTTATTAACACACCACAAATGAACCCAAAAGTTTCGTTATCCAAGTTTGTGAAATTCCACAAGTTCAACCCTAATAGCTCGGAATTTTATAAGACAGAGATTGTTTTACCCATGTTTTAAAAAATGGATATGCATGCTTGAAATATGTTAAAGATTCAAATGACTTGTGGATCTAAACCTTTTAAAGAGAGTAATTGAAAATTCCCAAGTGAACGTGCGGTGGGATATTTACCAGAGTCAAATGAGCCATTATTTTGCCCATTCACAAAAAATTGACATAACAATTATAGATGACTGGAAAGTGTTTTATCTTGCGTAACGGCCTATATTTTTGTAAGGAATGACTTTAGGATTGAGAGTCAACACTCAGTTAAAACTCTCCCGCCACCCCCTTTTCCCGACGATTGCTGAACCTGATATATAAAAACTTAAATGAGTTTACAATCCATAAAAATTACAAAAACTTTTCTGAATTATCTCTCTCTACATTTGTGCATTGTGCATTTCAACTTTAGATGTAAACTTTTTTCTTAAAACAAAACTTGAGTTTTCACTTTCCCTACATCTCGTCAACAAAAAAAAGAGATAAAAGTCAAATAGATCACAACAAAATGAAATTTTTAGAGTTTAGGTTTGCAAATAATTTAAAGCAATAACAAATGTAAGTAAAGAAAATTTATTCACACACCACAAATGAACACAAAAGTTTTGTTATCCAAGTTTGAAAAATTCCAATAGTTTTACCCTAATAGCTCGGAATTTTACAAGCAAGAGATTTTTCTACACATGTTTTAAAAAATGGATATGCATGCTTGAAATATGTTAAAGATGCAAATGACCTATGGATCCAAAATTTTTGAAGAGAATAACGTTAAGTATCCAAGTGAACGTGCGGTGGGGTATTTGCCAGAGTCAAAGAAGCCATTATTTTTCCCGTTCACAAAAAAACTGACCTAACGATCATAGATGACTGTAAAGTGATTTATCATGCATAATGGGCTATATTTTTGTAAGGAGTGACTTATGGATTGGGAGTCAACACTCAGTTAAAATTCTCCCGCCACCCCCTTTTCCCGATGATTGCAGAACCTGATATATAAAAACTAATAAGTGTTTACAATCCCTAAAAATTACAGACACTTGTTAAAATTATCTCTCTCCGTATTTGTGCATTGTGCATTTCCATTTTAGATGTATACTTTTGTATTAAATCAAAACTTGAGTTTTCACTTTCCCTTCATCCTGTAAACAAAAAAAGAAATTAAAGGCAAATAGATCACAACAAAATGAAAATTTTAGAGTTTATGTTTGGAAAGAATTTAAAGCTATAATAAATGTAAGAAGAGAAAATTTATTCACACAGCACAAATGAACACAAAAGTTTTGTTATCCAAAATTTGGAAATTCCAATAGTTCTACCCAAGTAACTCGGAATTTTATTAGAAAGAGATTTTTCTACACATGTTTTAAAAAATGGATAAGCATGCTTGAAACATGTTAAAGATGCAAATGACCCATGGATCCAAACCTTTTAGAGTGAATAACATTAAATACCCAAGTGAACGTGCGGTGGGATATTTACCAGAGTCACACAAGCCATTATTTTGCTTGTTCACAAAAAACTGACCTAACGATCATAGATGAATGTAAGGTGATTTTTCATGCGTAACAAGCCATATTTCTATAAGGAATGACTTATGGATGGGGAGTCAACACTCAGTTAAAAATCCCCCGCATCCCCCTTTTCCTGATGATTGGAAAACCAAATATATAAAAACTAAAAAGTGTTTATAATCCCTAAGCATTACAGTCACTTTTTGGAATTATCTCTCTCTATATTTATGCATTGTGCATTTCCATCTTAGATGTATACTTTTTTCTTAAATATAAACTTAATTTTTCACTTTCCCTTCATCTCGTAAACAAAAAAAGAGATTAAAGGCATATAGATCACTACAAAATGAAAATTTTAGAGTTTATGTATGGCAAGAATTTAAAGCATTAACAAATGAAAGTAAAGAAAATTTATTGACACACCACAAATGAACACAAAATTTTTTTTATCCAAGTTTGGGAAATTCCAATAGTTCTACCCTTATAGCTCGGAATTTTATAAGAAAGAGATTTTTCTACACATGTTCTAAAAAATGGATATGCATGCTTGAAACATGTTAAAGATTCAAATGACCTATGGATCCAATCCTTTTAAAGAGAATGACATTAAATTTCCAAGTGAACGTGCGATGGCATATTTACCCAAGTCAAACAAGCGATTATTTTGTCCATTTATAAAAAACTGACCTAACGATCATAGATGTATGTAAACGTGATTTGTCATGCATAATGGGCTATATTTCTGTAAGGAATGACTTATGGATTGGGAGTCAACCCTCAGTTAAAAATCCCATGCATCCCCCTTTACCCGACGATTGTAGAACCTGATATATAAAAACTAAAAAGAGTTTACAAAGCCTAAATATTACAGGAACTTTTTGGAATTATCTGTCTCTATATTTGTGCATTGTACATTTCCATTTTAGATGTATACTATTTTCTTAAATATAAACTTGAGTTTTCACTTTCCCTACTTCTCGTAAACAAAAAAAGAAATTAAAGGCAAATAGATCATTACAAAATGAAAATTTTAGAGTTTATGTATGCAAAGAATTTAAAGCAAGAAAAAAAGTAAGTAAAGAAAATTTATTGACACACCACAAACGAACACAAAATTTTTATTATCCATGTTTGGGAAATTCCTCTAGTTCAACCCTAATAGCTCGGAATTTTATAAGAAAGAGATTTTTCTATACTTGTTTTAAAAAATGGATATGCATGTTTGAAACATGTTAAAGATGCAAATGACCTAAGGATCCAAACCTTTTAAAGAGAATAACATTAAATTCTCAATTGAACATGTTGTGGGATATTTACCCTTGTCTAACAAGCCATAATTTGGCCGATTAAGAAAAAGCTGACCTAACGATCATAGAGACCCTAAAGTGATTTATCATGTGTAACTGGCTATATTTTTGTGAGGAAGGACTTATGGATTGGGAGTCAACACTCAGTTAAAAATCCCCCGCCTCCCCCTTTTCCCGACGATTGCAGAAACTGATATATAAAAAATGAAAAGAGTTTAGAATCCAAAAAAAATACAAACACTTTTTTGAATTATCTCTCTCTAAATTTGTGCATTGTGCATTTCCATTTGAGATGTATACTTTTTTCTTCAATCAAAACTTGAGTTTTCACTTTCCCTTCATCTCGTAAACAAAAAAAGAGATAAAAGGCAAATTGATCACAACAAAATGAAACTTTTCGAGTTTATGTTTGGAAAGATTTAAAATCAATAACAAAAGAAAGAAATAAAATTTATTCACACTCCACAAATAAACCCAAAAATTTTGTTAACCAAGTTTGGGAAATTCCACTAGTTCAACTCTAATAGCTCGGAATTTTGTAAAAAGAGAATCATCTACACACATTTTAAAAAATGGATATGCAAGGTTGAAACATGTTAAAGATTCAAATGACCTATGGATCCAACCCTTTTAAAGAGAATAACGTTAAATTCCCAAATGAACGTGCGGTGGGATATTTACCCGACCCAAAGAAGCCATTATTTTGCCCATTTACAAAAAGCTGACCTAACGATCATAGATGATTGTAAAGTGATTTATCATGCATAATAGGCTATATTTTTGAATGGAATGACTTATGGATCGGAGTCAACACTCAGTTAAAAATCCCCCACATCCCCCTTTTCTCGACGATTCCAAAACCTAATATATAAAAACTTAAAAGAGTTTACAATCCCTAAACATTACAAACACTTTTTGGAATTATCACTCACTACATTTGTGCATTGTGCATTTTCATTTTAGATGTGTACTTTTTTTTCTTAAATCAAAACCCTTGTTTTAACTTTCCCTTCATCTCGTAAACAAAAAAAGAGATAAAAGGCAAATAGATCACAACAAAATGAAAATTTTAGAGTTAATGTCTAGAAAAAATTTAAAGCAATAACAAATGTAAGTAATGAAAATTTATTCACAAACCACAAATGAAGACAAAATTTTTGTTAAGCAGTTTGGGAAGTTCTACTAGTTCAACCCAATTAGCTTGGAATTTTATAAGAAAGAGATTTTTCTACACATGTAATAAAAAATGGATTTGCTTGCTTGAAACATGTTAAAGATGCAAATGACCTATGGATACAAACCTTTTAAAGAGAATAACATTAAATTATCATGTGAACGTGCGGTCGGAGATTTACACGAGTCAAACAAGCCATTATTTTGCCCATTTAAAAAAAGTTGACCTAACGATCCTAGATGATTGTAAAGTGATTTATCAAGCATAACAGGCAATATTTTTTTAAGGAATGACTTATGGATTGGGTGTCAACACTCAATTAAAAATCCCCCGCCTCCCCCTTTTCCCGACAATTGCAGAACCTGATAAATTAAAACTAAAAAGAGTTTACAATCCCTAAAAATTACAGAAACGTTTTGGAATTATCTATCTCTACATTTGTGCATTGTGCATTTCCATTTTCGATGTATACTTTTTTCTTAAATCAAAACTTTAGTTTTCTCTTTCCCTTCATCTCATAAACAAAGAAAGAGATAAAAGGCAAATAGATCACAGCAAAAAGAAAATTTTAGAGTTTATGTATGGAAATAATTTAAAGCAATAACAAATGTAGGTAAATAAAATTTATTCACACACCACGAATGAACACAAAAATTTTGTTATCCAAGTTTGGTAAATTCCACTAGTTCAACCCTAATAGCTCGCTGTTTTATAAGAAAGAGAATTTTCTACACATGTTTTAAAAAATGGATATGCATGCTTGAAACATGTTAAAGATGCAAAGGACCTATGGATCCAAACTTTTTAAAGAGAATAATATTAAATTCCCAAGTGAACATGCGGTAGGATATTTACCCGAGTCTAACAAGCGATTATTTTGTCCATTTACAAGAAGCTGACCTAACGTTGATAGATGATTTTAGAGTGATTTATCATGCGTAACGGGCTATATTTTTGTAAGGAATGACTTATGGATTGGGAGTCAACACTCAGTTAAAAATCCCCCACCTCCCACTTTTCCTGACGATTGCAGAACCTTATATATAAAAATAAAAATGAGTTTACAATCCCTGAAAACTATAGATACTTTTTTTAATTATCTCTCTCTTCATTTTTGCATTGTGCTTTTCCGTTTTAGATATATACTTTTTTCTTAAATCAAAACTTGAGTTTTAACTTTCCCTTCATCTCATAAAAAAAAGAGATAAAAGGCAAATATATCACAACAAAATGAAAATTTTAGAGTTTATGTTTGGAAAGAATTTAAATCAATAAAAAATGTAAGTATAGAAAATTTATTCACACCCCACAAATGAACACAAAAGTATTGTTATCCAATTTTGAGAAATTCCTCTAGTTCAACCCTAATAGCTTGGAATTTGATAAGAAAGAGATTTTTCTACACATGTTTTAAAAAATGGATATGCATTCTTGAAACATGTAAAAGATGCAAATGACCTATGGATCCAAACCTTTAAAAGAGAATAACATTAAATTCTCAAGTGAACTTGCGGTGGGATATTTACCTGAGTTAAACAAGTCATTATTTTGCCCATTTACAAAAAGCTGACCTAACGAACATAGATGATTGTAAAGTGATTTGTCATACGTAACGGGATATATTTTTGTAAGGAATTACTTATGGATAGGGATTCAACAGTCAGTTAAAAATCCCCGCCTCCCCTTTTTCCTAATGATTGCAAAACCTTATATATAAAAACTAAAAAGAGTTTACAATCCCTAAAAATTACCGACACTTTTTGGAATTATCAATCTCTACATTTGTGTATTGTGTATTTCCATTTTAGATGTGTACATTTTTTTCTTATATCAAAACTTGAGTTTTCTCTTTCTCTGCATCTCGTATAACAAAAAAAAGAAATAAAAGGCAAATAGATCACAACAAAATGAAAATTTTAGAGTTTAGGTATGGAAAATTTTTTAAGCAAAAACAAATGTTAGTAAAGAAAATTTATTCGCACACAACAAATGAACACAAAAGTTTTGTTATCCAAGTTTAGGAAATTCCACTAGTTCAACCCTAATAGCATCGAATTTTAAAAGAAAGATATTTTTCTACACATGATTTAAAACATGGATATGCATGCTTGAAACATGTTAAAGATGCAAATGACCTGTGGATACAATCCTTTTAAAGAGAATAATAGTTAAATTCTCAAGTGAACGTGCAGTAGGATATTTACCCGAGTCAAACATGCCATTATTTTGCCTATGTTCGAAAAACTGACCTAACGATCATAGATGATTGTAAAGTGATTTATCATGCGTAACGACCTATATTTTCGTAAGGAATGACTTATGGATTGGGAGTCAACACTCGGTTAAAAATCCCTCGCCTCCCCCTTTTCCCGATGATTGCAAAACCTGATATATAAAAACTAAAAAGAGTTTACGTTCCCTAAAAATTACAGATACTTTTTGGAATTATCAATCTCTACATTTGTGTATTGTGCATTTCCATTTTAGATGTGTACGTTTTTTTCATATATCAAAATTTGAGTTTTCACTTTGCCTTCATCTCGTATAAAAAAAAAAAGATAAAAGGCAAATAGATCACAACAAAATGAAAAT
>NW_027182104.1:195000-197500 GCF_029961685.1 Aristolochia californica | reverse complement strand
GCGCAGGGCTTGCTTTTGGCGGCACACGAAAACACGAACCCGAAAAAGGCGAAAAAGGGACATACACACTGGCGACACGCACGCCCGTTTCGCCTGCCACCCGTGCACACTCGCCTGGGCTGCTGGTCACGTGCGTCGCTCACAGGCATTTTGCAGGCCAGCACCGGCGGATGCACGGGTCAAGCGGGACGGGACGAGCGCAGGGCTTGCTTTTGGCGGCACACGAAAACACGAACCCGAAAAAGGCGAAAAAGGGACACACGGACAGGCGACACGAAAAAAAAGGGGTCGCCCTACCTAGGTGGGCGCAAAAACCCCGTCGGCCAGGAGGTTTCGCCAAAGTGTCTGTACTGTCACACAGGGTCAATAGCACGGGCATGGCCGGCCGCCGCACGTGCAGCGGCTTACGGACGCACGGTTCGGCGGCACGGGTGCCTGGCGGCTTTAGCACCTTGGGGTGGACAGGCCTGGCGGCAAGGGGGGCTAGGCACCTTGCTGCCAGCCGGCAATGGTGCACGGGGCGGGGCGCCACACAAACACGAAAGAGGGACAAGAGCGGGGCGATGGTCCACAGAGACGAGCCATGCACGGGGCCCGTGATCGCCGACACGCGCGAACGCGGACGCGGACAAGGACAAGGACGCGACGCGCGGCGCGCGTGCGAGGTCAAGAGGGGCGCGCGCACGAAAACGCGAAAAAAGGGGCTAGCGGCCGAGAAACGCGAAAAAAACCGGGTCACCTACCTAGCCGAACGCCTAAAATCGCTTCGGGCAGGAGGTTTCGCCAAAGTGTCTGTACTGTCACACGGTCCGTACGGGCGCAACCCCATCGCGCGCCAGCACCCCTTCCTGGGGGCGCCCACCCGCCAGGCGCCTGGCGCCCCACGCGCGCGCGCCCGGCGCCTGGCGCCTTGCCCCCCACGCGCGCCCGGCGCCTGGCGCCTGGCGCCTCGCCCCCCACGCGCGCGCGCGCGTGGCGCCTTGCGCCTGGCGCCTTGCCTCCGCGCGTGCCTGGCGCCTGGCGCCTTGCCCCCCACGCGCCTGGGCGCCTCTTTTCCGCCTGGGCGCCCTGGCACCTTTCCGCCTGGGCGCCCTGGCACCTTTCCGCCTGGGCGCCTGTTTTCCGCCTTGGCGCCCTGGCGCCTTTTCGCGTGGGCGCCTCTTTTCCGCCTGGGCGCCATGGCGCCTTTCGGCCTGGGCGACTCTTTTTCGCCTGGGCACCTCTTTTCCGCCTGGGCGCCTCTTTTCCGCCTGGCCAGGGCGCCTCTTTTCCGCCTGGGCGCCATGGCGCCTTTCTGCCTGGGCGCCTCTTTTTCGCCTGGGCGCCTCTTTTCTGCCTGGGCGCCCTGGCGCCTTTTCGCCTGGGCGCCTCTTTCCCACCTGGGCGCCCTGGCGCCTCTTCGCCTGGGCGCCCTGGCGCCTTTTCGCCTGGGCGCCACTTTTGGCGCCTGGGCGCCTACGCCAGGGCGCCTCTTTTCCGCCTGGGCGCCTCTTTTTCGCCTGGGCGCCTCTTTTCCGCCTGGGTGCCCTGGCGCCATTCCGCCTGGGCGCCTCTTTTCCGCCTGGGCGCCCTGGCGCCTTTTCGCCTGGGTGCCTCTTTTGGCGCCTGGGTGCCTACGCCAGGGCGCCTCTTTTCCGCCAGGGCGCCTCTTTTTCGCCTGGGCGCCTCTTTTCCGCCTGGGGGCCCTGGCGCCTTTTCGCCTGGCGCCTCTTTTGGCGCCTGGGCGCCTACGCCAGGGCGCCTCTTTTCCGCCTGGGTGCCCTGGCGCCATTCCGCCTGGGCGCCTCTTTTCCGCCTGGGCGCCCTGGCGCCTTTTCGCCTGGGTGCCTCTTTTGGCGCATGGGCGCCTACGCCAGGGCGCCTCTTTTCCGCCTGGGCGCCCTGGCGCCTTTCCGCCTGGGCGCCTCTTTTTCGCCTGGGCGCCTCTTTTCCGCCTGGGCGCCCTGGCGCCATTCCGCCTGGGCGCCTCTTTTCCGCCTGGGCGCCCTGGCGCCTTTTCGCCTGGCGCCTCTTTTGGCGCCTGGGCGCCTACGCCAGGGCGCCTCTTTTCCGCCTGGGCGCCTCTTTTTCGCCTGGGCGCCTCTTTTCCGCCTGGGCGCCCTGGCGCCATTCCGCCTGGGCGCCTCTTTTCCGCCTGGGCGCCCTGGCGCCTTTTCGCATGGCGCCTCTTTTGGCGCCTGGGCGCCTACGCCAGGGCGCCTCTTTTCCGCCTGGCGCCTCTTTTGGCGCCTGGGCGCCTACGCCAGGGCGCCTCTTTTCCGCCTGGGCGCCCTGGCGCCTTTCCGCCTGGGCGCCTCTTTTTCGCCTGGGCGCCTCTTTTTCGCCTGGGCGCCTCGTTTCCGCCTGGGCGCCTCTTTTCCGCCTGGGCGCCCTGGCGCCTTTTCGCCTGGGCGCCTCTTTTCCGCCTGGGCGCGTCTTTTCCGCCTGGGCGCCCTGGCGCCTTTTCGCCTGGGCGTCCTGGCGCCTGTGCGCCCTGGTGCCTTTTCGCCTGGGCGTCTTG
>NW_027182104.1:152500-155000 GCF_029961685.1 Aristolochia californica | reverse complement strand
GCAGGCCAGCACCGGCGGATGCACGGGTCAAGCGGGACGGGACGAGCGCAAGGCTTGCTTTTGGTGGCACACGAAAACACGAACCCGAAAAAGGGACATACGCACTGGCGACACGCGCGCCCGTTTCGCCTGCCACCCATGCACACTCGCCTGGGCTGCTGGTCACATGCGTCGCTCATAGGCATTTTGCAGGCCAGCACCGGCGGATGCACGGGTCAAGCGGGACGGGACGAGCGCAGGGCTTGCTTTTGGCGGCACACGAAAACACGAACCCGAAAAAGGCGAAAAAGGGACATACACACTGGCGACACGCACGCCCGTTTCGCCTGCCACCCGTGCACACTCGCCTGGGCTGCTGGTCACGTGCGTCGCTCACAGGCATTTTGCAGGCCAGCACCGGCGGATGCACGGGTCAAGCGGGACGGGACGAGCGCAGGGCTTGCTTTTGGCGGCACACGAAAACACGAACCCGAAAAAGGCGAAAAAGGGACACACGGACAGGCGACACGAAAAAAAAGGGGTCGCCCTACCTAGGTGGGCGCAAAAACCCCGTCGGCCAGGAGGTTTCGCCAAAGTGTCTGTACTGTCACACAGGGTCAATAGCACGGGCATGGCCGGCCGCCGCACGTGCAGCGGCTTACGGACGCACGGTTCGGCGGCACGGGTGCCTGGCGGCTTTAGCACCTTGGGGTGGACAGGCCTGGCGGCAAGGGGGGCTAGGCACCTTGCTGCCAGCCGGCAATGGTGCACGGGGCGGGGCGCCACACAAACACGAAAGAGGGACAAGAGCGGGGCGATGGTCCACAGAGACGAGCCATGCACGGGGCCCGTGATCGCCGACACGCGCGAACGCGGACGCGGACAAGGACAAGGACGCGACGCGCGGCGCGCGTGCGAGGTCAAGAGGGGCGCGCGCACGAAAACGCGAAAAAAGGGGCTAGCGGCCGAGAAACGCGAAAAAAACCGGGTCACCTACCTAGCCGAACGCCTAAAATCGCTTCGGGCAGGAGGTTTCGCCAAAGTGTCTGTACTGTCACACGGTCCGTACGGGCGCAACCCCATCGCGCGCCAGCACCCCTTCCTGGGGGCGCCCACCCGCCAGGCGCCTGGCGCCCCACGCGCGCGCGCCCGGCGCCTGGCGCCTTGCCCCCCACGCGCGCCCGGCGCCTGGCGCCTGGCGCCTCGCCCCCCACGCGCGCGCGCGCGTGGCGCCTTGCGCCTGGCGCCTTGCCTCCGCGCGTGCCTGGCGCCTGGCGCCTTGCCCCCCACGCGCCTGGGCGCCTCTTTTCCGCCTGGGCGCCCTGGCACCTTTCCGCCTGGGCGCCTGTTTTCCGCCTTGGCGCCCTGGCGCCTTTTCGCGTGGGCGCCTCTTTTCCGCCTGGGCGCCATGGCGCCTTTCGGCCTGGGCGACTCTTTTTCGCCTGGGCACCTCTTTTCCGCCTGGGCGCCTCTTTTCCGCCTGGCCAGGGCGCCTCTTTTCCGCCTGGGCGCCATGGCGCCTTTCTGCCTGGGCGCCTCTTTTTCGCCTGGGCGCCTCTTTTCTGCCTGGGCGCCCTGGCGCCTTTTCGCCTGGGCGCCTCTTTCCCACCTGGGCGCCCTGGCGCCTCTTCGCCTGGGCGCCCTGGCGCCTTTTCGCCTGGGCGCCACTTTTGGCGCCTGGGCGCCTACGCCAGGGCGCCTCTTTTCCGCCTGGGCGCCTCTTTTTCGCCTGGGCGCCTCTTTTCCGCCTGGGTGCCCTGGCGCCATTCCGCCTGGGCGCCTCTTTTCCGCCTGGGCGCCCTGGCGCCTTTTCGCCTGGGTGCCTCTTTTGGCGCCTGGGTGCCTACGCCAGGGCGCCTCTTTTCCGCCAGGGCGCCTCTTTTTCGCCTGGGCGCCTCTTTTCCGCCTGGGGGCCCTGGCGCCTTTTCGCCTGGCGCCTCTTTTGGCGCCTGGGCGCCTACGCCAGGGCGCCTCTTTTCCGCCTGGGCGCCTCTTTTCCGCCTGGGTGCCCTGGCGCCATTCCGCCTGGGCGCCTCTTTTCCGCCTGGGCGCCCTGGCGCCTTTTCGCCTGGGTGCCTCTTTTGGCGCATGGGCGCCTACGCCAGGGCGCCTCTTTTCCGCCTGGGCGCCCTGGCGCCTTTCCGCCTGGGCGCCTCTTTTTCGCCTGGGCGCCTCTTTTCCGCCTGGGCGCCCTGGCGCCATTCCGCCTGGGCGCCTCTTTTCCGCCTGGGCGCCCTGGCGCCTTTTCGCCTGGCGCCTCTTTTGGCGCCTGGGCGCCTACGCCAGGGCGCCTCTTTTCCGCCTGGGCGCCTCTTTTTCGCCTGGGCGCCTCTTTTCCGCCTGGGCGCCCTGGCGCCATTCCGCCTGGGCGCCTCTTTTCCGCCTGGGCGCCCTGGCGCCTTTTCGCCTGGCGCCTCTTTTGGCGCCTGGGCGCCTACGCCAGGGCGCCTCTTTTCCGCCTGGCGCCTCTTTTGGCGCCTGGGCGCCTACGCCAGGGCGCCTCTTTTCCGCCTGGGCGCCC
>NW_027182104.1:110000-112500 GCF_029961685.1 Aristolochia californica | reverse complement strand
CCCGAAAAAGGCAAAAAAGGGACATACGCACTGGCGACACGCCCGTTTCGCCTGCCACCCGTGCACACTCGCCTGGGCAGCTGGTCACATGCGTCGCTCACAGGCATTTTGCAGGCCAGCACCGGCGGATGCACGGGTCAAGCGGGACGGGACGAGCGCAAGGCTTGCTTTTGGTGGCACACGAAAACACGAACCCGAAAAAGGGACATACGCACTGGCGACACGCGCGCCCGTTTCGCCTGCCACCCATGCACACTCGCCTGGGCTGCTGGTCACATGCGTCGCTCATAGGCATTTTGCAGGCCAGCACCGGCGGATGCACGGGTCAAGCGGGACGGGACGAGCGCAGGGCTTGCTTTTGGCGGCACACGAAAACACGAACCCGAAAAAGGCGAAAAAGGGACATACACACTGGCGACACGCACGCCCGTTTCGCCTGCCACCCGTGCACACTCGCCTGGGCTGCTGGTCACGTGCGTCGCTCACAGGCATTTTGCAGGCCAGCACCGGCGGATGCACGGGTCAAGCGGGACGGGACGAGCGCAGGGCTTGCTTTTGGCGGCACACGAAAACACGAACCCGAAAAAGGCGAAAAAGGGACACACGGACAGGCGACACGAAAAAAAAGGGGTCGCCCTACCTAGGTGGGCGCAAAAACCCCGTCGGCCAGGAGGTTTCGCCAAAGTGTCTGTACTGTCACACAGGGTCAATAGCACGGGCATGGCCGGCCGCCGCACGTGCAGCGGCTTACGGACGCACGGTTCGGCGGCACGGGTGCCTGGCGGCTTTAGCACCTTGGGGTGGACAGGCCTGGCGGCAAGGGGGGCTAGGCACCTTGCTGCCAGCCGGCAATGGTGCACGGGGCGGGGCGCCACACAAACACGAAAGAGGGACAAGAGCGGGGCGATGGTCCACAGAGACGAGCCATGCACGGGGCCCGTGATCGCCGACACGCGCGAACGCGGACAAGGACAAGGACAAGGACGCGACGCGCGGCGCGCGTGCGAGGTCAAGAGGGGCGCGCGCACGAAAACGCGAAAAAAGGGGCTAGCGGCCGAGAAACGCGAAAAAAACCGGGTCACCTACCTAGCCGAACGCCTAAAATCGCTTCGGGCAGGAGGTTTCGCCAAAGTGTCTGTACTGTCACACGGTCCGTACGGGCGCAACCCCATCGCGCGCCAGCACCCCTTCCTGGGGGCGCCCGCCCGCCAGGCGCCTGGCGCCCCACGCGCGCGCGCCCGGCGCCTGGCGCCTTGCCCCCCACGCGCGCCCGGCGCCTGGCGCCTGGCGCCTCGCCCCCCACGCGCGCGCCCGGCGCCTGGCGCCTTGCCCCCCACGCGCGCCCGGCGCCTGGCGCCTGGCGCCTCGCCCCCCACGCGCGCGCGCGCGTGGCGCCTTGCGCCTGGCGCCTTGCCTCCGCACGTGCCTGGCGCCTGGCGCCTTGCCCCCCACGCGCCTGGGCGCCTCTTTTCCGCCTGGGCGCCCTGGCACCTTTCCGCCTGGGCGCCTGTTTTCCGCCTTGGCGCCCTGGCGCCTTTTCGCGTGGGCGCCTCTTTTCCGCCTGGGCGCCATGGCGCCTTTCGGCCTGGGCGACTCTTTTTCGCCTGGGCACCTCTTTTCCGCCTGGCCAGGGCGCCTCTTTTCCGCCTGGGCGCCATGGCGCCTTTCTGCCTGGGCGCCTCTTTTTCGCCTGGGCGCCTCTTTTCTGCCTGGGCGCCCTGGCGCCTTTTCGCCTGGGCGCCTCTTTCCCACCTGGGCGCCCTGGCGCCTCTTCGCCTGGGCGCCCTGGCGCCTTTTCGCCTGGGCGCCTCTTTTGGCGCCTGGGCGCCTACGCCAGGGCGCCTCTTTTCCGCCTGGGCGCCTCTTTTTCGCCTGGGCGCCTCTTTTCCGCCTGGGTGCCCTGGCGCCATTCCGCCTGGGCGCCTCTTTTCCGCCTGGGCGCCCTGGCGCCTACGCCAGGGCGCCTCTTTTCCGCCAGGGCGCCTCTTTTTCGCCTGGGCGCCTCTTTTCCGCCTGGGCGCCCTGGCGCCTTTTCGCCTGGCGCCTCTTTTGGCGCCTGGGCGCCTACGCCAGGGCGCCTCTTTTCCGCCTGGGCGCCTCTTTTCCGCCTGGGTGCCCTGGCGCCATTCCGCCTGGGCGCCTCTTTTCCGCCTGGGCGCCCTGGCGCCTTTTCGCCTGGGTGCCTCTTTTGGCGCATGGGCGCCTACGCCAGGGCGCCTCTTTTCCGCCTGGGCGCCCTGGCGCCTTTCCGCCTGGGCGCCTCTTTTTCGCCTGGGCGCCTCTTTTCCGCCTGGGCGCCCTGGCGCCATTCCGCCTGGGCGCCCTGGCGCCTTTTCGCCTGGCGCCTCTTTTGGCGCCTGGGCGCCTACGCCAGGGCGCCTCTTTTCCGCCTGGGCGCCTCTTTTTCGCCTGGGCGCCTCTTTTCCGCCTGGGCGCCCTGGCGCCATTCCGCCTGGGCGCCTCTTTTCCGCCTGGGCGCCCTGGCGCCTTTTCGCCTGGC
>NW_027182104.1:67500-70000 GCF_029961685.1 Aristolochia californica | reverse complement strand
AAAGGGACATACGCACTGGCGACACGCCCGTTTCGCCTGCCACCCGTGCACACTCGCCTGGGCAGCTGGTCACATGCGTCGCTCACAGGCATTTTGCAGGCCAGCACCGGCGGATGCACGGGTCAAGCGGGACGGGACGAGCGCAAGGCTTGCTTTTGGTGGCACACGAAAACACGAACCCGAAAAAGGGACATACGCACTGGCGACACGCGCGCCCGTTTCGCCTGCCACCCATGCACACTCGCCTGGGCTGCTGGTCACATGCGTCGCTCATAGGCATTTTGCAGGCCAGCACCGGCGGATGCACGGGTCAAGCGGGACGGGACGAGCGCAGGGCTTGCTTTTGGCGGCACACGAAAACACGAACCCGAAAAAGGCGAAAAAGGGACATACACACTGGCGACACGCACGCCCGTTTCGCCTGCCACCCGTGCACACTCGCCTGGGCTGCTGGTCACGTGCGTCGCTCACAGGCATTTTGCAGGCCAGCACCGGCGGATGCACGGGTCAAGCGGGACGGGACGAGCGCAGGGCTTGCTTTTGGCGGCACACGAAAACACGAACCCGAAAAAGGCGAAAAAGGGACACACGGACAGGCGACACGAAAAAAAAGGGGTCGCCCTACCTAGGTGGGCGCAAAAACCCCGTCGGCCAGGAGGTTTCGCCAAAGTGTCTGTACTGTCACACAGGGTCAATAGCACGGGCATGGCCGGCCGCCGCACGTGCAGCGGCTTACGGACGCACGGTTCGGCGGCACGGGTGCCTGGCGGCTTTAGCACCTTGGGGTGGACAGGCCTGGCGGCAAGGGGGGCTAGGCACCTTGCTGCCAGCCGGCAATGGTGCACGGGGCGGGGCGCCACACAAACACGAAAGAGGGACAAGAGCGGGGCGATGGTCCACAGAGACGAGCCATGCACGGGGCCCGTGATCGCCGACACGCGCGAACGCGGACGCGGACAAGGACAAGGACGCGACGCGCGGCGCGCGTGCGAGGTCAAGAGGGGCGCGCGCACGAAAACGCGAAAAAAGGGGCTAGCGGCCGAGAAACGCGAAAAAAACCGGGTCACCTACCTAGCCGAACGCCTAAAATCGCTTCGGGCAGGAGGTTTCGCCAAAGTGTCTGTACTGTCACACGGTCCGTACGGGCGCAACCCCATCGCGCGCCAGCACCCCTTCCTGGGGGCGCCCACCCGCCAGGCGCCTGGCGCCCCACGCGCGCGCGCCCGGCGCCTGGCGCCTTGCCCCCCACGCGCGCCCGGCGCCTGGCGCCTGGCGCCTCGCCCCCCACGCGCGCGCGCGCGTGGCGCCTTGCGCCTGGCGCCTTGCCTCCGCGCGTGCCTGGCGCCTGGCGCCTTGCCCCCCACGCGCCTGGGCGCCTCTTTTCCGCCTGGGCGCCCTGGCACCTTTCCGCCTGGGCGCCTGTTTTCCGCCTTGGCGCCCTGGCGCCTTTTCGCGTGGGCGCCTCTTTTCCGCCTGGGCGCCATGGCGCCTTTCGGCCTGGGCGACTCTTTTTCGCCTGGGCACCTCTTTTCCGCCTGGGCGCCTCTTTTCCGCCTGGCCAGGGCGCCTCTTTTCCGCCTGGGCGCCATGGCGCCTTTCTGCCTGGGCGCCTCTTTTTCGCCTGGGCGCCTCTTTTCTGCCTGGGCGCCCTGGCGCCTTTTCGCCTGGGCGCCTCTTTCCCACCTGGGCGCCCTGGCGCCTCTTCGCCTGGGCGCCCTGGCGCCTTTTCGCCTGGGCGCCACTTTTGGCGCCTGGGCGCCTACGCCAGGGCGCCTCTTTTCCGCCTGGGCGCCTCTTTTTCGCCTGGGCGCCTCTTTTCCGCCTGGGTGCCCTGGCGCCATTCCGCCTGGGCGCCTCTTTTCCGCCTGGGCGCCCTGGCGCCTTTTCGCCTGGGTGCCTCTTTTGGCGCCTGGGTGCCTACGCCAGGGCGCCTCTTTTCCGCCAGGGCGCCTCTTTTTCGCCTGGGCGCCTCTTTTCCGCCTGGGGGCCCTGGCGCCTTTTCGCCTGGCGCCTCTTTTGGCGCCTGGGCGCCTACGCCAGGGCGCCTCTTTTCCGCCTGGGCGCCTCTTTTCCGCCTGGGTGCCCTGGCGCCATTCCGCCTGGGCGCCTCTTTTCCGCCTGGGCGCCCTGGCGCCTTTTCGCCTGGGTGCCTCTTTTGGCGCATGGGCGCCTACGCCAGGGCGCCTCTTTTCCGCCTGGGCGCCCTGGCGCCTTTCCGCCTGGGCGCCTCTTTTTCGCCTGGGCGCCTCTTTTCCGCCTGGGCGCCCTGGCGCCATTCCGCCTGGGCGCCTCTTTTCCGCCTGGGCGCCCTGGCGCCTTTTCGCCTGGCGCCTCTTTTGGCGCCTGGGCGCCTACGCCAGGGCGCCTCTTTTCCGCCTGGGCGCCTCTTTTTCGCCTGGGCGCCTCTTTTCCGCCTGGGCGCCCTGGCGCCATTCCGCCTGGGCGCCTCTTTTCCGCCTGGGCGCCCTGGCGCCTTTTCGCCTGGCGCCTCTTTTGGCGC
>NW_027182104.1:25000-27500 GCF_029961685.1 Aristolochia californica | reverse complement strand
CACTCGCCTGGGCAGCTGGTCACATGCGTCGCTCAAAGGCATTTTGCAGGCCAGCACCGGCGGATGCACGGGTCAAGCGGGACGGGACGAGCGCAGGGCTAACTTTTGCCGGCACACAAAAACACGAACCCGAAAAAGGCAAAAAAGGGACATACGCACTGGCGACACGCCCGTTTCGCCTGCCACCCGTGCACACTCGCCTGGGCAGCTGGTCACATGCGTCGCTCACAGGCATTTTGCAGGCCAGCACCGGCGGATGCACGGGTCAAGCGGGACGGGACGAGCGCAAGGCTTGCTTTTGGTGGCACACGAAAACACGAACCCGAAAAAGGGACATACGCACTGGCGACACGCGCGCCCGTTTCGCCTGCCACCCATGCACACTCGCCTGGGCTGCTGGTCACATGCGTCGCTCATAGGCATTTTGCAGGCCAGCACCGGCGGATGCACGGGTCAAGCGGGACGGGACGAGCGCAGGGCTTGCTTTTGGCGGCACACGAAAACACGAACCCGAAAAAGGCGAAAAAGGGACATACACACTGGCGACACGCACGCCCGTTTCGCCTGCCACCCGTGCACACTCGCCTGGGCTGCTGGTCACGTGCGTCGCTCACAGGCATTTTGCAGGCCAGCACCGGCGGATGCACGGGTCAAGCGGGACGGGACGAGCGCAGGGCTTGCTTTTGGCGGCACACGAAAACACGAACCCGAAAAAGGCGAAAAAGGGACACACGGACAGGCGACACGAAAAAAAAGGGGTCGCCCTACCTAGGTGGGCGCAAAAACCCCGTCGGCCAGGAGGTTTCGCCAAAGTGTCTGTACTGTCACACAGGGTCAATAGCACGGGCATGGCCGGCCGCCGCACGTGCAGCGGCTTACGGACGCACGGTTCGGCGGCACGGGTGCCTGGCGGCTTTAGCACCTTGGGGTGGACAGGCCTGGCGGCAAGGGGGGCTAGGCACCTTGCTGCCAGCCGGCAATGGTGCACGGGGCGGGGCGCCACACAAACACGAAAGAGGGACAAGAGCGGGGCGATGGTCCACAGAGACGAGCCATGCACGGGGCCCGTGATCGCCGACACGCGCGAACGCGGACGCGGACAAGGACAAGGACGCGACGCGCGGCGCGCGTGCGAGGTCAAGAGGGGCGCGCGCACGAAAACGCGAAAAAAGGGGCTAGCGGCCGAGAAACGCGAAAAAAACCGGGTCACCTACCTAGCCGAACGCCTAAAATCGCTTCGGGCAGGAGGTTTCGCCAAAGTGTCTGTACTGTCACACGGTCCGTACGGGCGCAACCCCATCGCGCGCCAGCACCCCTTCCTGGGGGCGCCCACCCGCCAGGCGCCTGGCGCCCCACGCGCGCGCGCCCGGCGCCTGGCGCCTTGCCCCCCACGCGCGCCCGGCGCCTGGCGCCTGGCGCCTCGCCCCCCACGCGCGCGCGCGCGTGGCGCCTTGCGCCTGGCGCCTTGCCTCCGCGCGTGCCTGGCGCCTGGCGCCTTGCCCCCCACGCGCCTGGGCGCCTCTTTTCCGCCTGGGCGCCCTGGCACCTTTCCGCCTGGGCGCCTGTTTTCCGCCTTGGCGCCCTGGCGCCTTTTCGCGTGGGCGCCTCTTTTCCGCCTGGGCGCCATGGCGCCTTTCGGCCTGGGCGACTCTTTTTCGCCTGGGCACCTCTTTTCCGCCTGGGCGCCTCTTTTCCGCCTGGCCAGGGCGCCTCTTTTCCGCCTGGGCGCCATGGCGCCTTTCTGCCTGGGCGCCTCTTTTTCGCCTGGGCGCCTCTTTTCTGCCTGGGCGCCCTGGCGCCTTTTCGCCTGGGCGCCTCTTTCCCACCTGGGCGCCCTGGCGCCTCTTCGCCTGGGCGCCCTGGCGCCTTTTCGCCTGGGCGCCACTTTTGGCGCCTGGGCGCCTACGCCAGGGCGCCTCTTTTCCGCCTGGGCGCCTCTTTTTCGCCTGGGCGCCTCTTTTCCGCCTGGGTGCCCTGGCGCCATTCCGCCTGGGCGCCTCTTTTCCGCCTGGGCGCCCTGGCGCCTTTTCGCCTGGGTGCCTCTTTTGGCGCCTGGGTGCCTACGCCAGGGCGCCTCTTTTCCGCCAGGGCGCCTCTTTTTCGCCTGGGCGCCTCTTTTCCGCCTGGGGGCCCTGGCGCCTTTTCGCCTGGCGCCTCTTTTGGCGCCTGGGCGCCTACGCCAGGGCGCCTCTTTTCCGCCTGGGCGCCTCTTTTCCGCCTGGGTGCCCTGGCGCCATTCCGCCTGGGCGCCTCTTTTCCGCCTGGGCGCCCTGGCGCCTTTTCGCCTGGGTGCCTCTTTTGGCGCATGGGCGCCTACGCCAGGGCGCCTCTTTTCCGCCTGGGCGCCCTGGCGCCTTTCCGCCTGGGCGCCTCTTTTTCGCCTGGGCGCCTCTTTTCCGCCTGGGCGCCCTGGCGCCATTCCGCCTGGGCGCCTCTTTTCCGCCTGGGCGCCCTGGCGCCTTTTCGCCTGGCGCCTCTTTTGGCGCCTGGGCGCCTACGC